>NW_017670882.1:95377-117532 GCF_001879085.1 Nicotiana attenuata | reverse complement strand
CAAATGGGCCACGGGCCCCCACGAGCCGGCCCATCATTTTTAAAAATATAATTTTATATTTTTCTTTAAGTTCTGTCCTAAAAAAAGATAATTATTTAAAAGTTAAAAAATATCTTATTGAAAAAAATTTGCAAAACTTAATAACTTTTTATATTGTTCCAATATATCACAATAAATATTAAATACAAGACTATATTTCATTCACTAAAAGTCAAAACTTAAAACAAACTATTCAAGAGAACGTTCATGATGCTTATGAGATATCCAACACATTTGAATCCGCTTGTGACAAGGTTGTCTTAATATCTTCACTTTCATCTACAATTCATATGCAATATTAATTAGATAAATATTAAAATAATTAAATTTTAAAAATTAATAATATTTAAATTATAATAAATGAAACTTCTGTACTTTGTAAGAACATGCCACCAATGCTAAATGTTGATTCCGATGCTACAATGGTAATAAGAATACTAAGTACATCATGCACCATCATTGAAAGATCGGGATATTTTCTAGAATGGTCCTTCTAATACATGACAACATCCATCTCTTGAAACTTCTCAAGATCAAGTTTTGGTTCCTCTTAGTAAAGATCCAATTCTGACTTTCCATCTCTAAAGGCAGTATGCTTTTTATTTTTTATATATTTTAAATAAATATTTTATTAGGCCTACGGGCCGGCCCGACCCAGCCTCAGTCAAGCCTCACGGGCCACGGGCTTACTCGGGCCGGGCTTAAAAGCCTCGTTTTTAAACGGGGTCCAAAAATTCTAGCCCAACCCTGCTAAATCACGGGTTGGGCCGGGCTGGCCCACTAGGCCAAGCCCATATTGACGGCTCTACCATTGGCCATTAAAGAGGGCATTATGGCAACCTTCATCGTCTAATCTTCCTGGGAAGATCAAATTGAAAGGAAAGTTTGGAGCATGCTTGACATCTTGAAGAACTAACGTTGAACTATTATTAGTTTTCAAACAAACTGTGCCAACACCAAACACCTTAACTTCACTAGCATTGCCCATCTTTAACACTCCAGAATCAACAGCAGTATAAGATGAGAAAAAATCTTTTCTTGGTGTGACATGTGAGGTAGCTCCAGAATCTACTATCCATCTAGTCTCATGGGATACCAAATTGATGACGTTTTCATCATAAGCAAAAAGAAGGTCATCTCGAACAGTAGCAGCAACATTGTTCTCGTTATTTTCAAGTTTCTTTCCTTCTCTAGTGTCTTGATTCAACTTGCGTCAAAACCTTTTGATGTATCCTTTCTTGCCCCAGTGGTTGCATGTAATATTATAGTATTTGGACCTTGACTTACTTCTACTTTTACCTCTATTCCTTGAGCCTCTTGTTCTATCTCTTCTCCGGTCTTCTGTAACCAAGATATCTGCTTCTGAGGACGAACCCTGAGATTTTCTCCTTACTTCCTCGTTCAATACACCACTCTTGGCATATTCCATGGTCACCTTACCTCCAGGAGCTGAATTTGTCAAAGAAACACGAAGAGTTACCCAAGAGTCTGGCAGAGTATTAAGAAGCCAAAGTCCTTGTCTCTTATCATCAAAATTAACTCACATTCCAGATAGCTGATCAAGGACGCCCTGAAAATCATTTATGTGATTAAGGATATGGCTGCCTTCCTTGTATTTAAAGGTCATCAATTGCTTTAGCAGAAACAATTTGTTGTTCCCGGTTTTTGAAGCATAAAGAGACTCTAGCTTTTCCCACAATGATCTCGCATGTATCTCGTTCACAATATGGTTGCGAACACTATCTTCAACCCATTGCCGTATATATCCACATACTTGTTGGTACTCGAAATCCCAATCTTCATCGGATATACTCTCAAGTTTATGAGCTGAAAAAACGGGTAGATGCATCTTCTTCACGAACAACACGTCTTTCATCTTGCTTCTCCAAACATTATAATTTCTCCCATTTAAACATAACATCTTGCTCAGATTCTCCTCTATTCTGTAACAACCCGGATAAATAACCAAGGCTCTGATACCACTGTGATGTTGAGGAAGAGGCAAACCCGAAAATAAAGAAGATAAAGAACACCAAATTTTAACGTGGAAAACCCTTCAAATCGAAGGTAAAAACCACGGGACCACAAATATCCAAAAAGCTCCACTATAAAAATAAGAGGGTTACAAAATTTCTCCAGATTGGCTACACAACAAGGGCTAAACACGGAGCAACAATAGCAACAAGAGAAACAACTAATCAATTGAAGAAAGAGTATAATCCATAAAAACGAAGCTACTATTCGAGGATCGAAATCAGATTCTACGAGCCCCCAAACCCGATCTCCACCATTCAAATCCAAGACCAAGATGTTATGAACATTCAGTCAAAATTTCAGCCCGATCCAACGGTTAACGAATCGGAAAACGTGATTTGGAGTTGGCTGGTCGGAATAAAAATCTGCAGCAAAACAAATACTTTTCTTCTCTCTTCTCTCTTGATGAAAGCTCTCTCAAAAATCACTCTTATGTGCTTAAGTCTTTCAAAGACTTGTATCAATGAGCATAGAATAATTCTCCAAGGTTGTCCTATTTATAGATCATGAGTGGTGCTTTCTCTTAAAGCCAAAACCCACTCAAACTAGGAATAAACACCGAATCCAATTCCAAATAGGAATGGAAACCAAAAGAGAATAGGATTAGGCCATTGGGCCTTTGGCTGGACAACATGGGCATGAGCCCAACAAGAATAGCATGTACTTCCACTCCTAGTTTATGTGACATAATATAAAGGCCAAATACATAGACGACCACCTAAAGTTGTCATATTTTTTTCACTTAGACACATCAATTAATATTGTTTCCTATGGAACATCTAATGTTAGTAGGTAGTGTGTCTATTGAACCCTTCTATGACAATCAGTCAAAACAATGAAGCGCGTGTAATTCAATTGCTAATGACGTGGCAATGACGAATGAAAGAGAGACACGTGGCTTTTATGCCTAAGTAATTATTGAAAAATTGTTGTTGATCCGAAAAACTAAGCTCCCGTTTGGCCATAGATTTTGGCAACTTTTTTCCAAATCTTTTTTGAAAACATTGTTTGTTCATAGATTAATGATCTATTCTTGAAAAATTTCTGAAATTATTTTTCAAGTTCCCAAAATCTAGTTTAGGGTAGTTTTTGGGTGAAACTTGTTCTCCCCCTCACAAAACTTCAATTTTTTTTCCAAATAAAATGCATGTCCAAACATAATTTCAACTTCCAAAAATTATTTTTCAAAAGTACTTAAAAAATTATTTTTTCAAGTTTCAACTAAATCTATATCCAAACGCTAGCTAAATCTATTTTCGCGCCCCCTGCCCATTCCTTCATTTTCTCTCCCCTCCCCATTCAATGAACTGAACAGCCAAAGTAAACAAATGATAGAACAGAAAGTAGAACCTAGTAAGTCAGAAAAAATAGAGAATCTAATATAAAAAAATGCAGAGTGCCATGACAGTACATGGGAATGCTTTTGCTTGAAATAAATACAGAATAAACATTCTAATTAAAATCTGGACAAGAGTTCAAAGAAACCCACTTAGTTGATGGTGGATTTTCGAAAAAGAATTAATATCCGGCGAGGCTGGTTGATTTCTAATAGGAAGATTTGACAACAAACATCTTCCTTAATCCTTTAATGGTTGAAAATAAAACACTCTGAATTTTTGTGTTTGACATCACAAGAATCCATTATAGAATCGAAACCCATCTTCAAAATACTAATAGAAGAAATGGAAAAACTGTTTTTGAAATTTTAGTTTGTTTCTTTATATGAATTAGCGGGTGCAAATTTATTTGTTTTTTTTATGGGACTGTAAATGGGTCTTATGAAAATGGATTCCATTGAAGAATAATCGAAATTAGTTTCTTAGAAAAAATGGATTTGATCAAAGAACAATCACCTTCTTTTGGGTGGAAAAGCAGAAAAAGCACAACCCCCCACCCTCTCCCCGCCCCTACCAAAATAGAGTAAAAACTGGAAATAGATAAAAAGAAAAAAAGAAGAAACAACTAATCCATTTAAAAGGCATTTCACGCGCTGAAAAGGAGTGGAATACACTCACTGCGCCATGTCACTCATCTGTGTTCAATTGACATACTTCTCACTAACATTAGGTGTTCGATAGGAAACAACCTTAGTTGAGGTGTTTAAGTGAAAAAATGTGACAGCTTTAGGTGGCTATCTATGTATTTGGCCTAATATAAATTCGCATAAACTTTAAGAAAAAAGAAAGATTTAAGAAAATTTATCATTTTTGAACCTGATATAATCTTTGTGGTCCTACAAAACTATTGAAATTTGTGAGCTTAAATATGCCATAACATTTGTGTAACTATAAAAATTTCTCATCAAAGGTCGATAGTAGTAGTTTTTAAACAGAAGAATAAGGAATGGAGGGAGAAGTTAACAGCTATGGGAGCGTGGGAGATTAATGGGGACACATATAGTATGTGGAATGGAATAGCTAATTGCATTAAGGAAGCAGCTAGAGAGGTGCTAGGGGTCTCGAAGGGTAACTTTAGTGAACATAGAGGGGACTGGTGATAGAGTGGAGAGGTCCAAGGGAAAGTGAAAACCAAGAAGTTACTTACATGAAGTTAGTGGAGAGCAAAAATGGGGAGAAAAATAGGGTAAATAGGGAGAGGTACAAGACTACGAAGAAGGAAGCGAGGATAGCGGTTACCGTGGCTAAAACGACATCACTTGAACATTGTTTGAGCAAAAAGTATAAAACCCTTTTTGTCGAGCTAATTACTAATATTATAGAAGGTAAATCTTAGCCAAACATAATTAATCTCAGATCTAAACATACAGAGTGTTAAAATGGCAAAAATTTGATAATAGCGGGTAATATTTCTTCATATAATATTTGTACATCATTCATAAGTGACAAGCTTACATCGATTTGTACATCAATAATGAGTGAAAAGCTTACATCTAGGGTAGACTTGCATCATAAACATGGAAGCAACGGAAGGGAAGAGAGGAGACTGTTGATCATGAAGAGGTTTTCCTTGTTGTCTCTTTTATGGAAGCTATTTGGGACCTAAGAAAATCCCCCCTTTCTCGGGGTTCTCCCCTCTAATATATACTAAATTTCCCTTTTATCCGATGGTCTTTGACCAGCGTACTTTCTGATGATTGTGCACTTTTTTGTTCGCTTGGTCGTAACATCTTTTCTATGAGGCAAACCTTTCGCCGCTTTCACACGGGCGATGGCCGTGGTGCTCTTTGCTGCCTCGCTCCGTGGACATGATCGCCACTTGGTCGACCTCTTATCACCCCACTTAAGGACGACCATTCTCAGTCAGATTTTGACCCATACAGTTAGTCCATACGTCCGTCGAGGTCGCCTCTTAGTGGGCTCAACGGACGGACTTTGTAGATTCAAAAGTTGGGAGAAATCTGAATGCTACACGCTGGACGAGATTCTTAAGTCGAGGTGGCGCATGATGCTACAATGATACCGTCGGATCATTATGTTAGTTCGGAACTGAATCGTTGCGTTGATCCGGTGCGTCGTGAATGTCCACCACGTGTCATTATGGCGCACGTTTCCCAGGTACCCTATCGTTTCCTGTGCCCTATCAATTTTTGATTGACGACTCTCGAGTTTCCCGCTCGGGACATTTATGCTCCTATATATGGGGGAAACCGCCACTCGATTATTATGCTTTATCGATTCATGTGAGGAATTTAGCAAAACTTTACCTTCTTTACTTTCTTTGCTGCTTCTGATCTCCTATTTCTGGTTTCATATTTTCGATTTTATATTTTTGCTCTTGCTACAATCCTCTCCTTTCCTCCATCATACTTGTTCACTCCGATCACTTCAAACTGATGGCCGGTACACCTTCCCAAATTGACAGGTTCGTCGGAGCTCTGGTGCCGGAAAATGACAAACCTCCTCTTAGAGATGGGGTGGAGGCGACGGAAGATGAGGGAGTTCCAAAAGCGGCCGAGATACTGCCCCGTCTGGGGAAATTATGGACTGACTTCAACAGTCCTGCCGAAGAAGCACCAGATCCTGTACCATCTATTATGGATGAAGCGGCGATTGCGGTGCTCAAGACCAAAATGGGGGATTCCGAACCATATTGAGATGTTGCCGGTGACGGGAGATGATATTGTACATTTGGACCGCCCAGGATACTGCGCATTCTACGCATACCCCTTTGTTGTTGGGTATACACTTCCTCTCGCCTCCCTAGTGACAGACTTCTACCATTTCTATGAAGTGTGCCCGGCTTAACTTTCACCGTAGCTTTTCCTCATGCTGCTCAAGTTCGCGGAGCTTGCCAGTCGAGAGGTCACTTTGGGACATATGTTTAATATTTTTGCCCCCAAATTATTCGAGGCACGATGATCCACATGCGCCACCGAGGAACAAAGAGTGTGGTGGTGAAGATGGATGACAAAGCTAACCACTGTTTCTGGGAAAGCTACTTTTATGTGCGGACTGAGCACCTTGTGGCGGACTCTGCAGGGTTCTCTGAGAGGTGGAACTTCGCACGTAAGTTTTCCTGTTCTTTGTAACTCCTTTCGAAGTGGTGGCCGACCGTTTTTCTTCAGGTGGCATTGCTAAGTTGTTTTCACTTTTGCAGCCGAGAGATTACCTCCCCCGCCCGTTGACGACATCCGTGAATGGGTGAACGCTATTCTTACCCATACGGTGGGGGTTCGTGAATGGGCGTCCTTTTATGAGAAGTACAGATGCAAGCCTCTTACCAATGAGTCGGCCTGTTTCAGTTTCTTTGTCGTTTTATTTTGTTTCGCCTCATAGTTTGATTCTATCATTATACGGTTATTTTCCTGTTGACAGGGAGAGTTCGGAGCGAGGGCTCCTCCGCTCGCGTTCTGTCAGCCGACGCCTCCTACCCGGCCCGCGCCAAGGCCCGCTGCCCGACCCCCATTGAGAACTCAATCGGCACTTGCGGCCGAGGCCATGGGTATGGAAGTGATTCCTCAACCAGAGACCCCGGCTTCTGCCGTTCGCTAAGCAGGAAAATCTTCCCGTGCTAATAGCGGAGAGGGTTCATCAAAAGGATGGCGAGTGGAGTTAGAGGTGGCTCCTCCAACCGTAGCATCTTCGGGGGGCGACCCTATTTTGGTAGCGTCGAAAGAGGCAGTGGTGCTAACCCGGTCGCGGAGGCGAACCCGATGGCAGAGGCTGCAGCTGTTGTGAGTGATCAACAGGTTATTGCAATGGACAGACGTAGTCCCAAGGTTGCTGTTGATATTTTGGGCGCCCCCTCGTCATCTGGACCGAATCGCGCCTATTCTTCGACCGTAGAGAGGGGAAAGGATGTCGTTGTTGATGACTACGAGTCTGACTCCGACCTTGATCCTGATGACATTAGGGTATTTGAGGAGGACTTTACCCGTACTGTGGTACCAGCGAAAGGTCCTTCCCGAATACTTGAGATTGCATTGAACCTCAATCTCCTGCGAGAGACGGAGGGTCTGGTGCCACAGTTCGACCTTCTATGCTCCGCCAAAGAATGTGAGGCTCTTCGGGATGTCAGTGACATTGAGTTATCGCAGGAAGTGGCCGCGATGGGTTTGAGAGTAGGTTTCCTCTTTTTTCCTTCCCGCCCCCCTTTGTGATACCTTGGCCTCTACTGAACCCTTTTTTTTGCTTTCAGTCTTACATGGTGGAGATCGAGAGTGCTCGCAGGGCCGATACCCGGGCCAAGATATTTCTGAGGATGTTGGAAAAATATCGATGTTATCGTAACAAGTGCCGGGAGATGCATGAGCGGCTCAAGGCGAGCACTGACAGCCAATCTCTTGGGGAGGAACTGGAGAAAAGGGATCAGGAGCTGATGCAGTCCATTCGCAGGTGTAGTGAGCTCGAGGAGCTACGTCGTGCAAAGGACGAGGAGCTTGAGTTGGGAAAAGGGGTTGCCTTAGAGTGTGAGCATCTCCAGGCGAAGGTAATATCGTTGCAATCCGAGCTTGATCAGAATGCAGTCAGAGTTGAGGCCTTGAGTGTAGAATGGATGGGGAAGTTAGCCGAGCTGGAGAGGAAAGTGTCCGAGTTGGAGGATGCCGAGAATTCTCAGGCGTCGGCTTCAGTAAGGGCGGCGGTGTTGGAGGATACCATCCGTGTCTTTCAACCAGAGCAGGAATCCGAAAGGGCAACGGCCAGGCTAAGGGGGGAGAGGCTCGAAGAGCGCATCGGCGAGATTGACCGGGAGGCTTTTAATTTGGGAGATCGGGTCGCTACCCTCGAGGCTAAAAAGGCACAACTGCTGGCCCAAATTGGATCTGCCTCTGCCGTTGTTCCTCGTCACTTGCATGAGCTTTGGGTTCATTCCGAAGCCTAGCTAGACATATACAAGAGTTTGTGGGAGGCGGGCAATGTTTCTGAGGCCGCCTATGAAGGAGCTCGGGCGAAGGCACGAGAGACTCGTATCAAATACGGCTATGACTCTGCAACACCGGAGGCTGGCGACGATGTTGAAGCCGATGAGGTATTTGAAGATAATGACGGGGAGAACAGCGGTGATGACATCGAGTGAAAAGCTGTTACTGCTTTAGTATATTTTTTTTAATTTTCATCTCTTTCTTTGGGCCCATTTTGGCCGTGTAAGGTGCGTCCGTTGTGTATGTATGAATGAAAAAATGGTATCGTCCTTGTACATCTTTTGACTTTTCTTCTACTCCTTGCTTGTTACATCTTTTGTTTTGGCGTGGGCCTTAAGGTTTTTATACGGTGAGTCCCTGATTTTTCGATTTATTTGAACAAATTCGAAAGGAAATTTATCGTCTTTCTGTGACGACCTTTGGCTGGAGGGGTGTTATTTTGAACTAGGGTCGAAATGTTAACCCGTTGTAATTCGAACGAGGTCGAATTCCTCTTTTAGCGATGGCCTTTGGCCGTAGGGGTGTTATTTAGAACTAAGGTCAAAATGTTAACCCGTTGTGATTCGAGCAAGGTCGAATTCTTCCTCTGGCGATGGCCTTTGGTCGTAGGGGTGTTATTTCGAACTAAGGTCAAAATGTTAACCCGTTGTAATTCGAACGAGGTAGCGATGGCCTTTGGGGTGTTATTTCGAACTAAGGTCGAAATGTTAACCCGTTGTAATTCGAACGAGGTAGCGATGGCCTTTGGGGTGTTATTTCGAACTATGGTCGAAATGTTAACTCGTTGTAATTCGAACGAGGTCGAATTCTTCCTCTGGCGATGGCCTTTGGCCGTAGGGGTGTTATTTCGAACTAAGGTTGAAATTTTAACCCGTTGTTTCACTATCAAATATTAGAGGATTTCACAGGTTGTCGTACTGTTCGTAAATACGTCGGTATGAATCCTGGCGTATTCGATTTTATTGTTACTAGGGAGCATTGGGCGTTCTCTGGGGGAGTCCCAGCTTTGCTTGCATTGGAGAGCATGATGTGTTTCCCGGGTGAGTTCCAGTTTGATTAATTTAGCTTGCATTGGAGAGCACGATGTGTTTCCTCGGTGAGTCCCAGTTTGCTTAATTTAGCTTGCATTGGAGAATACCTTGATGGGGAGTACGAAATGTTGCTTTATTTCATTCACTGGGGAATACTATACATGTCCGTTTCATACATATATTGGAGAAGTTTCCATGTATCTAGTCCCTTCATCGTTCGTCCTAGAAAGACAATCGGTACGCGGGGTGATGAATTATACTTTAAACTTCGAGACATCCCCTTTATCGCCTCGTTAAAAACCTACCCGAGAAAATCCAATTGGGACAAAATTCGGGCGAGGGAAAAAGAGAACGATTTTAGGGGGCGTCCTTTTTCAGGCTTTGAAGTATTTGAGGTGAGCGACATTCCAATTGCTTCGTGGTAGTTTTCCTTTCGTTGTTTCTAGTTGGAATGCTCTTTCGCTTGCTTGCCCATGCGAGTGCTTGCATTCCTGTTTAAACCAACAAAAGAGGGGATAAACCAAAAAATGAGATTTTCCGTACCTTTACCCGGCGAGTCGGTGGAGGAGGGCGGTACTATAATATTACTCACTCCGCCTGATGTTTGAACGGTGGTTTCAGATTTGGTATTCATATTCAGCTTCGTTGTTAACAGCGTCCAGGCTTCGCGCGGGTGGGCCCGTTTCCCTTGATGAAGTGTTGAAATTGAGTCCCGGTATGATCTCATTCGATGTGTACCAATGACAAGGAAAACATGTCATACTTCGTTCATAGATCATCCAATGCGGGGGACGGAATGTGAAAACAGGGCTGGATGTGGCCATTCTTTCAGAGGACCGCACACCAAGCTTCCGTCTCCTTCTCAGGGATGGGAATGCGGGTCAATATATAGGGTAAATGCGTTGAATGGGGATGTGCTACACCAGATAATCATGATCCTATTTTGAATGTGCATGTGTCGTGCTAAACCTATCGCTACAGGCAAGATGTGGGTTTTGCATAGGTATTGGTTATAACTTCTACTTTAAGTAGCAGCCTGACCTAGACTAGTATGGTTGCCTCGAAGGTTTATTTACCGTTCTTTCAAGTAGGTGGTGACATTTTTGCCGGTTTTAGATCTGAAGAAAACTAAAAAATTTGGCTAAGAAATCCCCACAGACGGCGCCAAATTATTTGAGCAAAAAGTATAAAACCCCTTTTGTCGAACTAATTACTAATATTATAGAAGGTAAATCTTAGTCAAACATAATTAATCTCAGATCTAAACATACAGAGTGTTAAAATGGCAGAAATTTGATAATAGCGAGTAGTATTTCTTCATATAACATTTGTACATCATTCATAAGTGACAAGCTTACATCGATTTGTACATCAATCATGAGTGATAAGCTTATATCTAGGGTAGACTTGCATCATAAACATGGAAGCAACGGAAGGGAAGAGAGGAGACTGTTGATCATGAAGAGGTTTCCCTTGTTGTCTCTTTTATGGAAGCTGCTTGGGACCTGACAAAATCCCCCCTTTCTCGGGGTTCTCCCTCCTATATATACTAAATTTCCCTTTTATCCGATGGTCTTTGACCAGCGTACTTTCTGACGACTGTGCACGTTTTTGTTCGCTTGGTCGTAACATCTTTTCTATGAGACAAACCTTTCGCCGCTTTCACACGGGCGATGGTCGTGATGCTCTTTGCTGCCCGGCTCCGTGAACATGATCGCCACTTGGTCGACCTCTTATCACCCCACTTAAGGACAACCATTCTCAGTCAGATTTTGACCCATACAAACACTTATATAAAGAACTATAGGACAAAGTTGGAGAAAAGAAGTTGTATTTGCTCGTCAAGGCGAGAGAGAGAAGTATTCCGGACCTAGACAAAGTGAGGTGTATTAAAGACGAGGATGGCAAAATATTGGTAGAAGATGCACAGATTAAACAAAGATGGTAGACATACTTCCATAAACCCTTAAATATAAAAAGGGACAAGAACATTATGCTGGGTGATTTAGAGCACTCCGAGAGCCGTCAAGATTTTGGATACTATGGCGTATGTTATTTGCAGATGACCTAGTAATAATTGGGGAGACACGTGACAGAGTTAACAATAGACCAGGGGTTTGTAGACAAACCCTAATGTCTAAAGGTTTCATGTTGAGCATGATTAAAACAAAGTGCATCAAGTGCAAGTTCAGTAACACATCACATGAGGCAGATGTAAAAGTGAGGATTGATACACAAGTCATCCCCAAGAGAGGAAACTTCAAGTATCGTGAGTCAATAATTCAAGAAAATAGGGAGATCGACTATGATATCACACATCGTATTAGAATTGGATGGATAAAATGGAAGCTCACATCCAATGTCCTATGTGATAAGAATATTCTACCAAGACTTTAAAGATAGTTTTATATAGTGGTTGGTAGACCAACTATGTTGTAAGGAGTATAGTGTTGCCCAGTTAAGAACTCACATGTTCGGAAAATAAAATTAGCATAAATGTGAATGCTTAAAATGGATATGTAGGCATACAAGGAGAGATAAGATTAGAAATAAAGCTATATACAACAAAGTGGGAGTGGCCTCTGTGGTGGACAAGATACGGAAAGCGAGGCTGAGATGGTTGGGGTATGTGAAGAAGAGGAGCATAGATGCCCTAGTGAGAAGGTGCAAGATGTTGGGAATGATAGGTCTAAGGAGAGGTAGATGTAGATCGAAAAAGAATTAGAGAGATGATTAGACAGAACATGACCATATTCAGCTCACCGAGGACATAACCCTAGGTAGGAGAGCATGGAAATCGATGATTAGGGTAAAAAGTTAATAGGTAGTTGAGTGATTTCTCTATTCTCTATTGTGAGAGCATGGTTCTAATTTAGAGCACCATATCGGCTCCTCTCTTCTCTTTATTATTATTATTATTATTATTATTATTATTATTATTATTATTATTATTATTATTATTATTATTATTATTATTATTATTATTATTATTACTATTATTATTATTGCTGCGACTGTTGTTTCTTCCGGTGGTTATCTTTACTATTTTGCGGTCAATATTTTTTCTAGTATTTTCATCCTTAACTTTTTACTCTTGTATTATTCACACCTGTCTTGAAAATATTTTTTCTGGAGCGAGGGTATACCAGAAATAACCTCTCTACCTCACATAAGGTAAGAGTAAGGTCCGCGTACACCCCCAGAAATGTAGAATCACACTAGGTATGTTATTTTTATTATTAAATACAAAAATTCAGTAGTGTTATATAAATTGAAATTAAGGGAGTAACTATTAGTTTTGTTTAATTTTATATGACACTTTCCTTTTGATATGTTCTAAAACGAACGTTTTTTTTAATATTTAAAAATAATTTAATTTATAGTTTTTCATTTTATTCTTAATGACATACTTTTATAACTACAGAGATACATTTAAAATCATATATTCTTGTACTTCAAACTCAGTCAAACATTTGACATGTAAAATGAACTTGAATGGAATATGATGATGAAGAAAGAAGAAGAATAATTGGATAAGGCAACAATGCCAGAAAGAAGAACAATAGCACAGTGGACTTATTGGTAGCTCTAGTGAGAGAGTTGAGACCCCCATCTATAGATTCTTTGGACTTAGCACGTACAGGCACAGGAAAGATTCCAGGATGCTTGACACTGCAAATTATCTTAGCCTTGACCGTCAAATATGTAAATAGCTTTTAGTTTCTGAATACTCTGCTCTGCTTAATAATCTGTTTGGCCGTGCTTCTAAAATCAAATTATTTGAAAAATATTTATAAAAAGAATATTTTTGGTGAGAAGTAGTTTATGCTTGGTCAATCAATTTGACAAACACTTTTGAGTAGAAAATAGTGTTTGGCTAAACTTTTAAAAGTGCTTCTAATAGCTTGTTTGGTAAAACTTTTAAAATCAACTTATTTTTGAAGTTTTTCTCAAAAGTGATAATTTTAGTGAGAAACAGTTTGTGTTTGGTTAATTCATTTGGAAAAAAACTTTTGAGCAGCAATTAGTGTTTGGCCAAGAGTACTTCTAAGTGTATTTTTCTATAAAATGCCTTTAAAAAAATGCATTTGGGAAGAATTTACTTTTTCTGCTTCTCAAAAACTGGTTCTACTACTATTCAAAAGTACTTTTTTCCTTCTAAAAGCTTGGCCAAACACCTTAACTTTGAAAAAAATCATGACTTTTGCCCAAAATGAAGCTTGGTCAAACAGGCTATAAATGTATTTTCTAAAAAGTACTTTTCAAAAAAAATATTTTTGGGGAGAAACTACTTTTCTTTTCGTCTTAAAAACTGCTTCTGCTTTTAGTCAAAAATATTTTTTAATTTGTAAAAGTATGACCAAACAATTTAACTTTAAAAAAACATATTTGGCCAAAAAAATTATTTAACCAAAAAAAAGCACGACCAAACCGGCTATAAGTCTAGAAAACCAACCCCTCTTTCCAAAGTTAGCACAATGGATTGGTAATAGCTAGGTTGATGCATTGGCTTCTTTTGTATTGACATTCCAAATCGGCAATAATGCATGTTAGGATTAGGGCTGGCAGAATTGGCCCAAGCCCAATCAACCCGCCCAACCCGACCAACATATAATGGGTTAGACATGAAAGATTTTCCTGATGGACTGTGTTAAAATATCATGGTATAGCCAGTTTTCATACTGGTCAATGAAAAATAGCTAGCGTTTATCAAGTCAATGAAAAACAGCCACTATTTTGCTGCAACAGGGACCGGTCCAGTATAATATACGAGAGTTCTAGTGCATTTGTGTACGAACTCTAGCATATTATGCTGGACCGGTATACTTTGCTAACTCCTGTAAAATTTGCGGGAGACTGGAGCACCAGTGCTCCAAACTCCAGTATATTATACTGGACAATTATACTTGCTGGAACTCCCGTAAAATTTGCGGGAGTTCCAGCATAATTATGCTTGAACTCCCAAAATTTGCGGGAGTTCCAGCATAGTTATCCTGGAACTCACGTAAAATTTACGGGAGTTCAAGCATACTTATGCTGGAACTTCCGTAAAATTTGCGAGCGTATTTTTCCGGATTTTGAACAGTGTTTTCGCTCAGATTTAAAGTGGCTAAATTTCGATGACTTGTGAAACTTAGCTATTTTTCAACGACCAGTGGTAAATCTGGCTATTTTTGAATTTCTCCCATGAACTGTTTTAGGCAGAACCCATACTGACTTGTAAAATTAAATTAGCCCTAATGCAACTCGTTAAGTGCCCAAACTCAACCCGTGCCAGACTCAAAACTTCAGTTTGCAATTAGCATTCTCTGAACCCATGAATATACTTCTATTTTGGCCATACCCATTCTAAGAACTGTGCTTAGTTTTACAAAGTGACCACCGAAAAATAAATAAAATATGTTTCCAATTTTTATATTTCATGGGCATAATATTCAATCAAATTATATAACTGAATATTGCAGCTATAGTCTTTACAATTGATCAATTATGTGTTCAGCGAATTAAACTTCTAAGAATATCGTTCTGGTCCAGTAAATTTTGATCTTCGTTTCTTAATTTCAATCAAGTCATATTGTCCACCAATTAAATTATTTTTAATTTAGTACTCCATATGTGCAACTTTTATGACACTTTATTTATTTTGGAATTTTCAATGCTCGATATATTTCAAGTTTTCAAATCGTACTTGATAAACAAAAAAAAAAAAAACATTTTTACATTCATATGGATTTCATATCTTCATACTCTATGAATAGTATTTAACTATCAATTAGCGAATTTCAACTCATTATATTTCAGCTTTTTTTGTTGTTTGATACTGCTTATAAATATTGCAAAAGTAGGATCAAGTTGGGCGGGTTGAGTTATGACCCATTATTTAGTTCATCTTGATCCAACCAATCTTAACCCAAGTGAAATTTGGGCTGGGTCGGGTAATGACCCATTTATTAATTTAGCCCATTTTGATCCGCCCAAATTCAGCCCAAACCGCCCATTTACCACCCCTAGTTAGGACTACTTTTGCGCAAAGGTATGAAGTCTAACAGGGAAATCTTAAAAGTATAATGTAGGAATATCACACTTGAGATTAGAAACTGCAAACTAAAGAAGATTTTAACCTATCTTTGTTACCATACTAAATGTATATCTTATGTAGAGAGGATTCAAAAATTTATAAACGTACAAAAGAAATTAATTTTTACTCCAATTTGCAGATTTGCATAGTACAATTTTCCGAAAAAGAATCCAATTGAACGACCTTCTTTACACTTAGCTCGGGTAAATTTTAAAAATAGCCAGATTTACAACTGGTCGTTAAAAAATAGCCCAATTTCAAAAGTAATCGAAATTTAGCCACTTTTATATAAAGATAAATCTGAGCGAAAACACTGTTCAAAACCCGGAAAATACTCCAGTATATTATGCTGGAGTTCCAGCATAAGTATACTTGAACTCCAGCATATTATACTGGAGTTCCAGAATAAGTATGCTGGAACTCCAGCATAATATGATGGAGTTCCAGCATAAGTACACTAGAACTCCAGCATAATATACTGGAGTTCCAGCAAGTATATTGGTCCAGTATAATATACTGGAGTTTGGAGCACCGGTGCTCTAGTCTCCAGTATATTATACTGGAGCCAACAAAGTATACCGGTCCAGCATAATATGCTGGAGTTCATACACAAGTGCACCGAATTCCAGTATATTATGCTGGACCGGTCTCTATTGCAGCAAAATAGTGGCTATTTTTCATTGACTTGATAAACGCTGGCTGTTTTTGATAGACCAGTCCGAAAACTGACTATACCATGCTATTTTTACACTTAGCTCCACCACTAACTTTATGTTAAAAGATAAAGCTTTTTGGACTCAAAAAGTGAAAAGAAACTCAATTTGCAATGTCCGAGCTAAAGCCTTTGAATCAGAGCAACTCTTTCTTTCCTCTCGTTGTCACTATATATTAAATTACAATCAGGTTAATGCTAGTTTTCTGTTATCTAGATAACGTATCGATTTGAGACTTGAGCCAACTATTCTTGGAAGACATTCCAGGCTATAATCGAGGCGGGTCAGTGCATTAGAGAGAGGGGTCACTTGCCCCCGTAAAATTCAGCAAAAATTTCATGTAAACATGTATATGTCTTTAAAAATAGTGAGAAGTGCTCCCATGACCTTTACATCCTGAGTCCGCCTCTGACTATAATTTCTTCTTTGTTATCACTACAATTAGAGCCGTCAAAATAGGCTTGGCCCGTAAGGCCAGCCCAACCAAGCTCGCTATTTGAGTAGGGTTTGGTTGGGATTTTTTATCTTATTTAAAACCGAGGCTTATAAGCCCGAACTAAGTCAGCCCGCTGGCCCTTGAGGCTTAACCAAGGCTGGGCCTGAGCCGGCCCATGTGCCAAAAATTAATTAAATTCAATTTAAATATATAATATTTTAAAAAAGTAAAAACTAAAAAAACTATTAACTATAATCCCATTCCCCAACATTAAATTGCTCATTTGCCTTTCCATATCAACTACAATTTAGATTTTTGATATGCATGTAGTATGGCAAGATTAGTTTCTCTTTTGCTTAATTAACAACGAACTAGAAAAGCTTTAAGTGACCAATAATCAGTTTTATTACTTTAATATATTAATAATTAAACTGTTTTTCAGTACAGAAAAAGGTCAAGTTTTAATACCCAAAGAAAATTGACAAAACTAGCAAATTCATAAATTTTAAAAATTTTATGGACTATAATGATGAAATCAGCAAATGATATTAAACCTAAATTAAAAAATATCAACATATAAACTTATTGAAGCAATCCCTGAACCCGAGGAAAGTGAAAAAAAAGTATTAAAATAATAACGTTAAAAAAGAAGAGCTAGAGATGTAGAGAATTTGCATTTCAATTACGAGATTCCTTTTCAAATATCAAGCTTCTTGTACGCTCTAATGAAACAGAAGTGGTTCATATGATTAAGAGACTATGTCACGAATAAATATTTAAAGATTTGAAGAATTTTTTTTCCTAATGAAGGGTCGGCCCGTCCTAACCCGCGACCCTCTTAGGGCTGGCTTGGGCTAGCCATTTTAAGGCCCATTTAGATGGCGGGCCGGCCCACCCTAGACCACCAAATTTAAAAGCCCGCAAGGCTTGGGCTGAGTTGGGTTGGGCTGGCCTGTTTTGACAGCTTTAACTATAATTATAGGTTCAAGTTAGGAAAATGAGCACCTATATGTGTTGATGAAATTGACAAAGACAACTCCTCTCGAACATATGATGTCTACATGTATTAAAAAATATTATTGGGTTGGACCCATCCATAAGGGTGCTAATGATTCATAAGCTCATTAATTAGTCCTCCTCTTAACCCTATTTATAACCTATAAATACAACATTATAAGGGTAGAGAAAAGAGGTTTTTCCTAGCGCTTCTTATGTGATGGCTAGGGTTACATACTCTGTATCTTAGAAAGAGGTAGTAGGTTGTAAACAAAGGGAATTCATCTGTCATATGAGAACTTCTGACGACCGACAACACAAATCGTGGTTATTGCAGATCCGCTTCCGCATAGAAGAAACCCGTAAGTCTCCTAAAGTATTTACGATTAAATACTTTAATGAATCAGTTATATTTTTCCAAATCGTAAGCAAATTGCATTTTTAGTCACCCTTATTAAAGCAATTGCTTGTAATTAAGAGCTCAAGCAATATTCATGAAGACCATTGGAGCTACACATTCAGGTTAACCACTAATTCTAAATGTTCTTTTGTTTATGCGATCAAAGTAATTGTATGATCCGAAATTTAGATCTAGGTTTATACTATTAGATTTGTAGTGAAAAGGGTTAATCTAAGTCAATATTAATATTCAAATGATAGACCAAGTGTATTTAGAAAAAATATCCCAAGCGTGCCGATGGATAGCAATAAATAATAACAATAATTGAGTAATGAATTACTCAAGAGTATGAGTGAGAGCAATAAATAACAATAAATGACATTTAAATATATAAATGAATAGAGGTCACCCGACAAAGGTGAGATTCCCAAAAAATTCTTCTGATAATGATGGATAATGATAAGCCTTTGGATATTCCGATCTCTCTTGGATCGAGGAAGAAAAGATAGATAAAGATGTAAAAAGGCGAACTTTGTATGTATATGATAAAGAGAGAATCTTCAGAGAATGTCAATATGTTCTTCTTTACAAATCAGTGTCCAATCCCCTTCTATAATTACATATCTTTCTATTTATAAGGGTACATGGAGCTACAAAACCCTAGATAGTACAACTGGAAGGAATATTCATTGGAATATTCTCTAGGGAATAGCAATCCTAGAACTAGCCATTACTGCTCTCCGAAGAGGAGTTGCTCATCCTCGACCTCGTCTTCTATCGAGTCACTTCGACCTTGTCGACGACCTGTTATCTTCTCGTGACGTCGACCCTTTGAAGTCAGGTCATCGTATCTCTTTGACGACACATGGAAATCTCCGAAGCCTTCATTCTTATTGACCTAGTCAAAATGTAACATGACGTTTTTTACCCATATAGTTAGACCGCTTGTTGAGGTCGTCCTTGTGGGCGAGTTCAATGAGCGGATAATAGTGCTTGTGGTCCTTGTGAAAAGCGGGCGACATGACACTTCGAGGATCATATATTTCAAAATCTTGATCTTCCCATAGAACTATCTTGTCAAGGAAAAGATATGACGTCATGACGTCACTCGTCATGATGATGCATGTTCCCAATGTGCTGTATTGATACATGCGCCGCTTCTGATTGGTTCTGCCGTTTCGATTCTAGTTGCAAGCATGATGAGCTATTTTGGATTTGGTGCCTCTCCACTATAAATAAGGAGTATTTCACCATTATTCGAGTTTTACCTCCCTTAAATTGCTTTTGCTTTTCTCTTGTTTCTCTAGCTCATCATCCTCGAGTTTTCTTCTCATCTTCTCAGCTTTTTTTCTTCCAATCTTCTTTAAACTCCATAGCCATGTCAAGTTTGGCTTCTGATGTTAATGAGGAGATTCAGCTTGTCCCATTGGCTGTTGTGGTTCCTGCTCGTGGGGGAGTAAACAGACAAACGTCTCCAAAGATGCTTTACAGTTGAGGCTATTTTCTTTCTCTCTATGGGGGAAAGCCTTGGATTGGTTAGATAGATTGCCAAACCACTCCATCCATACATGGGATGAATTGGCGGAGAAATTTATTTCCAATCTCCCGTGCATATGGCTACTCTTAGAGACGAGATTCTAACATTCAAACAAGAACCCAATGAGCCGTTACATAAAATATGGGAGAGGTATAGAACTATGGTGAAAGAGTTCCCAAACAATGACATGGCGGAGGCTATGATTCAACAAACTTTCTATTGGGGGATCAATACTACCAATCAATGTGTGGTCAACCAACTTGCCGGTGGATTTTCATGACAGTGTCGTATGCGGAAGCTTGTGAGATCTTAGATGAAATGGTAGATACTTCTTCGGCATGGCAAAGTAGAGAAAATGTTCCTCAAGGTGATCCAAACGTGATTCACCTACATAAAGAATTGCATGATCACGGGCAAGCCATTGCTGAGTTGACCACCACAATGAATAAATTATCCAAGGCTCAACTTCAACAAGTGCAAGGTCCTAAGCAAGTCAATGCAATGGAGGGAGTTAGTATGATGGTGAATAAAAGAAGGCAAAAGGGTCCACAAGTGCAAAACCGTGTGGAGAATAATGTGCAAGAAGATAGTGGGTTTGATCAAGATGAATCTTACAATGAACAAGATGAGGAAGTATAATATGTGAACAACTTTCAAGGACAAATAAACAACTCTCAAGGCCCGAATCAACAACAATGGCGACCTCAAGGTAATCAAGGGAATTGGAATTCTAACAACCAAGGTAATTGGAATGTTGGTAACAATCAAGGGAATTGGAATAGTAACAACAATCAAGAAAATTGGAATGTTCAAAATAACCAAGGCAATTGGAGTGGCAATAGTCAAGGATATTGGGGAGGCAACAACCAAGGGGGATGGAACAATAACCAAGGCAATCGGGGGTGTGGCTTTCAAAGGCCCCCGATGTATCAACAACCGAGCAACCCGCCTCCTTATTCTTCCCATGGTCAAGCTCTTCCAACAATGAGATGGGACGAATTGAGAATATGTTCAAACAAATGATGGAGAAGAATGCCGACTCCAATGCCCAACTAGCCTCTCACAACACTTTAATTTGCAATTTGGAAGTTCAATTGGGGCAAATATCCCAAGCTTTAAACACTCGTCCTAAGGGGGCACTACCAAGTGACATGGTGGTGAACCTGATAATAGGCTATAATTGCATATTTTAGTCGCTTATTACACTCGAATTTACTGCACTTTAATTGAGTTTGCGCTTTAATCGCTAGTGTTTTGCACTAATTGTGTGTTTTATGCCTTGTAGGTGTGATTCTGAGCTATATAGATGTTATGGAATGAATTTAAGTGATTTGAAGCTTTGAAGTCTGAGTAAAAGCTCAAGGAATTAAGACGGGATCGTGTTCGTGGGTCAAATTTGATAATTAAGTACGAACGAAGACTTGAGGAGGCATATTGCGCACTGTCTAGTAAAATAGACATAACGTTTTGCTCAGAACTCCATTTGGGTTCCACAATATATGGTTAGAAAGCTAATTCAATACAACTTTCATGTTTTACGTTTTTCCAAATTCCAAACGGAACAGGGTGAAAAACGCGGTCGAAACCGCGATCGCGGAACTGACCGTGGCAGAAATCAGAGAGCTTGTCTGGCCGCGGTCCTACCGCGTTTTGACCGCGGCCGCGCCCCTCCAGGCGTCAAAAAGAAGTCCTATTTCGCCCGGGACAAGTTTATTTCGGCCCTACACTATTCCAACTTGTATAAAAGGGGTCCTAAACCTATTTTGAAGAAGAGGGGGACATATTTTTGACATAGATTCGACCTAAGGAGGCAATAACACATTGGGAGCAAGGCGGAGAATTCTTCTACGAGTTTTTCCTTCCTCTTCCTATTTCTCATTGTTGGTTATGACTTTTAGTATTGTAGTTTTACATACTATTATGAATAGCTAATTTGTTATCTAGAGTTTTTGATAGAACCTTTTGTAGGATAAATTCTTGTTATGTTTTTATATAATTGAGCCATAATTTTTCTCTATTTGTTCAACTACGTTTATATTGTGGTTGATTGAAGAGCTCTCAATTAGCTGTGCCTATTTAGTATGCATAACTCGGGAGAGAGTGCATATTTAGGTAATTGTTAAACAACACCACTCCCAAAGTATATGAGGGATCAATAACCGAGGGTTTAAAGGTGGGATTAGGGATAACGAAGCCTTGGGTGCGATCTGAAGTGAGCTGTATTAAAAGCCAGCTAGCGTATCTCGGGAGAGTGCGTCTAGTAAATTGTCGTAATTAATCGGGAGAGATTTACGGTAATAAGAGTGCTCATGATCGGTAGAGAATACTTAGGCGAAATTATAGAAGACATAGCGGGAAGGATTCCGACAATTGGGAAAATCATAACTCTAGACCTCCTTAATCTTTTCTCTAACCCTCAGTATCGTTAGTTGTTAATTTACTATTTTAATTTGTTAGTTAATTAGTTAAACAGAAGAATCTTAATATCTATAAGTTAGGAATTGTTCAAGCTTGTCTTCTTGGTGATAGTGAACAACTGTAGCTAAACCTTAGTTCTCTGTGGGATTC
>NW_017670882.1:93109-94427 GCF_001879085.1 Nicotiana attenuata | reverse complement strand
TATTTGTATATGGTTGGCTCGGACTGCACGCCGCAGCGGGTACTTGAGAGTACCGGTATTGCATTGCATTGCATCATTGCATCATTTCTTACCTGTTACCTGTCATGGTTATTTTTCTGTCCTACTACTTTATTGACTCGCCGGTTTTACTGTTAAAGTTTTGGTACTGCCTGTTATAGATGCCTTGTGTTTTCCGTGAATTTCTTACTTTCAATTGTTATTTATGCTTATTACTCACTGAGTCGGAGTACTCACTTTACTCCCTGCACCTTGTGTGCAGATTCAGTTGCATCACAGTCTGAGGGAGGACCTATCTAGCTGAGCAGCATTTCTTCGAGAGCATCAAGGTAGCTGCCTGGCGTTCGCAGCCCTGATTCTTCCCTCCTATCCTTATCTTTTATCATTTGTTTCTTAGACAGTATTGTTATAGGATGACACTCTGTACTAGAGGCTCATGGTCGTGACACCGGATCCTGTTTTGGGCTTATATTTTCCGTATTCTGTTGGATTTCAGTACATTTTCTCCGTATTTATGGCCTTTTGGTATAATGGTTTGGCGAATTTGATATTTGTGTTTAAACTCTTGAATCATCAATAGTTGGGGTATTTGTTGAATGGTCGGGCTTGCCTAACAAGGTGTTGGGCGCCATCACGACCGGAGTTTGGGTCGTGACATGAAAGGATTTGGGTAAAAAGAATTTGGATTGAATTACAACTTTTGGAACCATTTGATGGAACAACCGTCGAAAATAAAATAAAAACATGCCCCAGTTTCTTTGAATAATGGGGAAATGTGGATTTTTATTTTGGTGTGACTGAACCTTAGAGAGAGGCTGCCTACGTATCCTTTCGGAATCAAGTCGAACGTAGTTCAGGGGACTCTGTTTTTTTTTATTTTTTTTTTTTATATTTTGTTTTGTTTTCATTTTCATTTTCTTTTGCTTTTTTTTTTCTTTTTTTCTCTTTTTTTTTCTTTTTTTCCGTTTTGTTTTTGTTTTGTTGTTTTTTTTTTCTTTCTTTTCTTTGTCATTTTTTAATAATAACTTCCAGATTCCAAAGAGGGTAATCAAAGAGAGGGAACCGGCTCAAGGGGTTTGCAAAAGGGTTAATGGTGTTCGGGTAGCGAGAAAGAAAGCCTTCGTCATCCAATCAGAGAATGTTAACACCAAGTAGTGAGTCAAACATAGTACCTTTTGACTACATCTGCGTTGACTGTTGTCTCAAGGACATTTCCTTTGATGTCTCCCAAATACAACGCTCCATTTGCAAATACTCTTGTTACAATGTATGGACCTTTGCAATTTTGAGTAAATTTTCC
>NW_017670882.1:0-93034 GCF_001879085.1 Nicotiana attenuata | reverse complement strand
TTGAGCCTATAATCCTTTTTCTTTGGCAACCACATTACAAGCCTTACCCATTTGTTTGAATTAACCATCTATTTAAACCTTTTCACCTCTCATGAGCACTTGAATTGTTATGAACTTTGTAAAAGTTAAAGTGTGGGGTGGTTGGTTTGGCTTTTGAATGGAACTAATTGAATAAGGAGAAAGGTGCACTGTTTTGAAAAAGGAAGAGCCACTTGAATTGAAAAAAAATATAGTTGGATTGTTGTAAAAAAAAAAAAATTCCTTGATAAGTGGTGGTTCTTGACGTAAGTGTGCTTAAAGAAGAATGGGGTAATTTACATTGATGTGAAGGTGGAGTTTGGTTTGACATAAGTATGGGGTTTGAATGTTAAAGTATATGTATTAAAGTGCTTAGGGAGGTGTAGTCACTCTTATATCTAAATGTATCCTACCCGTCCCGTAGCCTGCATTACAACCAAATAAAGTCCTAATTGACCCAAGATTGAATGAGCTCGATTAGTGGAGTAGTACACTACGGGCAAGCTTATGGTGCATTTTTTGTGGCATATGAATGTTATTTCTGAGAGTGAGTGAATTCTTTCTATCTTGAGTTCCTAAGTGTTCTTAAATTTTATTGTGTGGAACTACTCTCTTGTGTTGTGTGAGGGCACTTGATTCATGAAGGAAAGGTAATGTCAGTGACCTCTATATTAGAGTAAGTGGGTGAGTTGTGAATAACGTGTGGTACTTGTGAGTCAAATTTTGAGGTGAAGATGTTACGCTTTTGTGCTTAGTCTATTTTAAATACTCTTGGTGTGATGAGTTAGGAGAATTGTTTAAAAAGATCGTGTCTATAAAAAAAAAAGTGTAGTTTTATTGATCGAGGACGAGCAATGGTTTAAGTTTGGGGTGTTGATGATAGGCTATAATTGCATATTTTAGTCGCTTATTACACTCGAATTTACTGCACTTTAATTGAGTTTGCGCTTTAATCGCTAGTGTTTTGCACTAATTGTGTGTTTTATGCCTTGTAGGTGTGATTCCGAGCTATATAGATGTTATGGAATGAATTTAAGTGATTTGAAGCTTTGAAGTCTGAGTATAAGCTCAAGGAATTAAGCCGAGATCGTGTTCGGGGGTCAAATTTGATAATTAAGTACGAACAAAGACTTGAGGAGGCATATTGCGCACTGTCTAGTAAAATAGACATAACTTTTTTTTTAGAACTCCATTTGGGCTCCAAAATATATGGTTGGAAAGATAATTTAAAGGGATACAACTTTCATGTTTTAAGTTTTTCCAAATTCCAAACGGAACAGGGTGAAAAACGCGGTCGAAACTGCGATCGCGGAACTGGCCGCGGCAAAAATCATAGAGCTTGTCTGGGCGCGGTCCTACCGCGTTTTGACCGCGGCCGCGCCCTCCAGGCGTCAAAAAGAAGTCCTATTTCGCCCAGGACAAGTTTATTTCGGCCCTACACTATTTCAACTTGTATAAAAGGGGTCCTAAACCTATTTTGAAGAAGAGGGGGACATATTTTGGACATAGATTTGACCTAAGGAGGCAAGAACACATTGGGAGCAAGGCGGAGAATTCTTCTACGAGTTTTTCCTTCCTCTTCCTATTTTTCATTGTTGGTTATGACTTTTAGTATTGTAGTTTTACATACAATTATGAATAGCTAATTTGTTATCTAGAGTTTTGATAGAACCTTTTGTAGGATAAATTCTTGTTATGTTTTTATGTAATTGAGCCATAGCTTTTCTCTATTTGTTCAACTACGTTTATATTGTGGTTGATTGAAGAGATCTCAATTAGCTGTGCCTATTTAGTATGCATAACTCGGGAGAGAGTGCATATTTAGGTAATTGTTAAACAACACCACTCCCAAAGTATATGAGGGATCAATAACCGAGGGTTTAAAGGCGGGATTAGGGATAACGAAGCCTTGGGTGCGATCTGAAGTGAGCTGTATTAAAAGCCAGCTAGCGTAGCTCGGGAGAATGCGTCTAGTAAATTGTCGTAATTACTCGGGAGAGATTTACGGTAATAAGAGTGCTCATGATTGGTAGAGAATACTTAGGCGAAATTATAGAAGACATAGCGGGAAGGATTCCGACAATTGGGGAAATCATAACTCTAGACCTCCTTAATCTTTTCTCTAACCCTCAGTATCGTTAGTTGTTAATTTACTATTTTAATTTGTTAGTTAATTAGTTAAACAGAAGAATCTTAATATCTATAAGTTAGGAATTGTTCAAGCTTGTCTTCTTGGTGATAGTGAACAACTGTAGCTAAACCTTAGTTCTCTGTGGGATTCGACTCCGGACTTGTAAAACGGATTATATTTGCAACGATCGCATTGTCCTTTTTATAAGGCATAGTTGGGCGTGATCAGAACCTAAAGGGTGGGAACAACACGGGACATGCCATGGCTGTTACTACAAGGAGTGGAAAAGGTGGGGATGCACCCACCTTAAGTCAAAGGAAACTTGTGGATGATGAGCAAGTGGTACAAGAAGATGAGATTCCGAACAAGGCGGTGCAAGAAAATGATGAAGTGAGGATTGATATTGATGAAAATATGGAGGAGACTCAAGAGGAAGTGAACCCGTCTAAGGAGCACATTGTTGACATACCGGAACCGGTAGTGCAAAAGGATAAGGCACCAATGCCTAGGCCTCCTCCTCCATATCCTCAAAGGCTTGCCAAAAAAAATGGCGAGACTCAATTCAAAAAGTTCATTGACAAGATGAAAAGTCTATCCATCAATGTGCCATTGGTTGAAGCTTTGAAGCAAATGCCCGGTTATACAAAGTTCATGAAGGACTTGGTGAAGAAGAAGCGGTCGATGAATTATGAAACTATAAAGATGACTCATCAAGTGAGTGCAATGGTGCATTCAATGGCTCCTAAATTGGAAGATCCCGACGCTTTCACAATCCCTTGTACCATTAGAATTGCCGAATTTGCTAAAGCTCTTTGTGATCTTGGGGCAAGAATCAATTTGATGCCCTATTCGGTGTTCAAGTCTTTGGGAATTGGGCAACCAAGACCCACATCTATGAGATTACAAATGACGGATCGTACCATGAAGAGACCGTTGGGAGTGATTGATGATGTGTTGGTTGGTGTTGATAAATTCATTCTTCCGGTGAATTTTGTTATTCTTGATTGTGAGGTTGACTATGAAGTGCCGATTATTCTTGGGAGACCTTTCCTTGCTTCGGGGAAGGCTCTAGTTGATGTTGAAGCCGGAGAACTTACTTTTCGGGTTGGTGATGAAAAAGTGGTTTTCCATGTGTGTAAGTCTATGAGGCAACCCAATAGCAATGAGGTGTGCTCTTTCGTGGACTTGGTGACCGATGTGATTGTGGATGAAACAAGTGCTGTGATGAATGTTGATGATACATTGGAGGCCGTCTTGCTCAATTGTGATGATGAAGAGATGGAGGGTTACGTGGAATGTGTGAACTCTTTGCAAGGAATGGGGTCGTACACTTATGAGCCCTGCAAATTGTCCTTGGATCTTGAAGATAGAACCACTCCTCCAACAAAGCCTTCAATTGAGGAGCCTCCCATCTTGGAGTTGAAGCCATTGTCTCCACATCTTCGGTATGAATTTCTTGGCCCTTCTTCTACTTAACCGGTTATTCTTTCCTCTTGTTTGACTATCGTGCAGGTAGATTCTACATTGGCGGTGCTACAAAAGAGGAAGACGGCTATTGGATAGACATTGACAGATATTTAGGGAATAAGCCCCGCATTTTGCATGCACAATATCAACTTGGAAGAAGGTGCCAAACCATCTATTGAACATCAAAGGAGACTCAATGAAGCCATGCAAGAGGTTGTCAAAAAGGAGATCATCAAGTGGTTGGATGTCGGTGTTGTTTACCCCATTTCTGATAGTTCGTGTACTTCTCCGGTTCAATGTTTCCCAAAGAAAGGGGGCATGAAGGTGGTAACCAATGATAAGAATGAGTTGATTCCTAGAAGAACGGTGACCGGGTGGAGAGTGTGTATGGACTATCGCAGCTCAATAAAGTCACAAGGAAGGATCATTTCCCACTTCCCTTCCTAGATCAAATGCTTGATGGATTGGCCGGCCGTGCTTTCTATTGTTTCCTTGATGGGAATTCTTGCTACTATCAAATTCTTATTGCTCCGGAGGATCACGAGAAACTACTTTCACATGTCCTTATTGTACTTTCGCATTCTCGCGAATGCCATTTGGGTTGTGCAATGCATCGAAGACTTTTCAAAGGCGTATGATGGCTATCTTCACGGACATGGTGGAGGATTACCTTGATGTCTTCATGGATGACTTTTCGGTGGTTGGGACTTCTTTTGATGATTGTTTAGCAAATTTGGATAAAGTGCTGACAAGATGTGAAGAAACGAACTAGGTGCTCAATTGGGAGAAATGTCATTTCATGGTTGAGGAAGGCATTATACTCGGCCACAAGATCTCAAAGAATGGCATTGAAGTCAACAAGGCAAAGATCGAGGTAATTTCTAAACTTCCACCTCCAACTTCAGTGAAAGGCGTACGGAGTTTCTGAGGCCACGCGGGATTTTACCGGCGTTTCATCAAGGATTTCTCTAAAGTGGTAAACCCGTTGTGCAAGCTTTTGGAGAAAGATGCCAAGTTTCATTTCAATGATGATTGCATGAGAGACTTTGAGTTGCTAAAGCTCAAGTTGACTACTATTCCCATTATCACCGCTCCAATTTGGAGTGTTCCATTTGAGCTCATATACGATGCAAGTGATGTAGCGGTAGGGGCTATTTTGGAGCAACGTATGAACAAAAATTTTCATCCGGTCTATTATGCAAGCAAGACCATGAATAGTTCCCATGTCAATTACACCATTACGGACAAAGAGCTTCTTGCCATTGTGTTTTCTATTGAGAAGTTTCACCTGTACTTGATGGGTGCAAAAGTAATTGTCCATACGGATCATGCGACACTTTGCTATCTTATGAGCAAAAAAGATTCCAAAGCCTGTTTAATGAGATGGGTACTTTTGTTGCAAGAGTTTGATATAGACATCCAAGATCGAAAAGGGAGTGAAAACCAAGTGGCGGACCACTTGTCTCGTTTGGAGGAGGAGGGGAGGCCGCATGATGGCCTTGAAGTCAACGACTGTTTCCCCGATGAGCAACTCTTGGCTATTTCTATGAAAGAGGTGCCTTGGTTCGCGGATCTAGCAAATTATCTTGTGAGTGATCATTCTGGTTGAGTTCTCTTGAAACCAAAGGAAGAAGCTCAAACGTGATTGTCAAGACTATTATTGGGATGAACCGTACCTTTCCCGGATTTGTACGGATGGAGTGATTAGAAGATGTGTACCGGAGAAGAAACAAGTTGAAATTCTTGGGACTTGTCATTCTTCGCCTTATAGTGGCCACCATGGTGGAGCAAGAATGGCGGCCAAAGTGTTAAGTTGCGATTTCTATTGGCCCACTCTTTACAAGGATGCAAGTGATCTTGTCAAGCGTTGTGATGAATATCAAAGGGCCGGTGGAATCTCAAAGAAAAATGAAATGCCCCTCACCACCATTTTGGGGATTAATATTTTCGATGTGTGGGGTATTGACTTCGTGGGTCCTTTTGTGAGTTCTTGTGGAAACACCTACATCTTGGTCATGGTTGATTATGTGTCTAAATGGGTTGAGGCCGTTGCTTTACCTAACAATGAAGCGAAAAGTGTGGTGGCGTTTTTGAAGAAGAACATTTTTACAAGATTTGGTACTCCAAGGGCTATCATAAGTGATGGAGGATCGTATTTTTGCAACAAAGCTTTCGATACCTTACTCACCAAATATGGTGTCACTCATAAAGTCACGACCCCCTACATCCTCAAGCAAGCGGTCAAGTGGAAGTCTCCAATCGGGAGATAAAAAGTATTTTGTCCAAAATAGTGAATGCCAATCGGATGGATTGGTCAAAGAAACTTGATGATCATTTATAGGCTTATAGGACGGCTTACAAAATACCTATCGGAATGTCTCCATACCGGTTGGTGTTCGAAAAAGCTTGTCATCATCCGGTGGAACTTGAGCACCAAGACATGTGTGCTTTAAAGAAGTTGAATCTTGAGTGGGATATCGCCGCCAACTTAAGGTGGCACAACTGAATGAGTTAGATGAGTTCTGGTACCATACACATGTTCGTCCTTATACAAGGAGAAGATGAAGTACCTCCATGACAAGTAAATTCGGAACAAGGAGTTTAAAGAAGGTGATCTTGTGTTATTGTTCAATTCTCGGTTACGGATGTTTACGGGAAAGTTGAAGTCTAAATGGAGTAGCCCGTTTGAGGTTGTGGGTGTGACACTCTTTGGTGCATTGAACTTGAACAATAAAAATGATGAGGTGTTTAGAGTCATGGTCACCGGGTGAAGCACTATCTGGGAAAAGTTGATGATGGCCACGTCTTGGCGGTAATTCATTTCAAGTGATGGTAATCTGCGTCGTGCTGCGACGTTAAATCAGGCGAATCTTGGGAGGCAACCCATGTTTCTTTTTCTTTTTCTTCTTCTTTAGATAGGTCTTGTTTTGTACTAACTGGCTTTGAAGTGTGTTGCGGGAATGAGTGTACTTTATAGAGACATTGCTCAGAAAAATTGGCTAAGTATGGAAAAAGTGCAGACCGCACATTTATTGTGCGGACTGCACGATTTGGAATGCCGCAGCAGAAGAGGATCTGCGGCCGCACCACTGGAAGTCAAGAATTGCACACTCTCCGAAGTTTTCCTGTCATAGAAATGGCCAAAGTGCGGTTGCACAAGGAAATGTGCGATCCGCACTAAAATCTGCGGCCACACTAAAAAATGTGTGGACCGCAATCATCTAAGGTAATTGCACATCTGGTATCAGAGTGCGGACCGCACTCATCTATTAAACCCTTGCCTAACCCGTTAAGTATATATAGCGCTCTTCACCTTACTGTTGAAACTTTACACACTCTGAGAAATTAAAACAAAGGCAAGCACACTGCACTCAACTAATTCTCTACCTGACACTTAGTTCATCATCTTTGATCCGTCCCTAACACTACTTCATCACTGGTTTGTTCAATCCATATTTAAAATTTTTCAATTTTCTTAATTTTGTTCGTAGTTAGTTAAGTTATTGCTATACCATTTGTCAAATTCATAACCATGTGGGTTAATTTGTGTTGGGTAAAGTCCTATTTGCTATATGGGGGATGGGTATTTGATTGGTGTAGTTTAATTGCTACTACAATGTCAAATTTGTGTGAAAAATTAGAAACCCTAAGTTTACTGCTCGATTGATTTTGAATTGTGCGGCCGCACAAGGAATTGTGCGGTCCGCAGATCGTTAATTTAGGGCATTTGGTGTAGCTTGATTGTGCGGACCACACTTGAAATTGTGCGGTCCGCAGAAATTGAATCGTGGTCGCAGAAAAGTGTGTGCGGCCGCAGATCAAGCAATTCTCTATCTTCAGAAAGTTGACATTTTTGATATTTCATTGTGCGGACCGGACTCCAGATGTGCGACCACACTAAAACTTGTGAGGACCGCAGAATCATCACTGCGGCTGCACCCAAAATTGTGCGGTCCATACAAACCCATCTGCGGCCGCACTAAAAAATGTGTGGACCGCACTTCCCTACCCTGCATAAGTTTTTTTGTCTGCAACTGTCTGCTATTGTACATTTGAACTATAACTGATTCCTGTTGCTATGTATTGCAGAGAATGGTTAGATCTCGTGCATGTGGTGATACATCCAAAGGGAGGGGTGAATCCTCCCGAGGCCGAGGCAAGAGTACTTTACCTTTCGCTGTGCAAAGAGTTATAGCCAAGAAGGCGACAGCCGAGAGAGCTTCGGAGCCTGCTGAGTCTATTTCGTATGTCCCGTCTAGGGAAGCATCTAAGGGCAACTCTGTGAAAGAGCAGCCTGATGCTCAATCACAGCCAAGAAAGCTTCAGGGGAGGTTGCAGCTCCGAGATGAACCTTCCACCTTAGCAAGCACTTCTAAGGGTTCAAAAGATGATAGTCAGGGTTCAGAGCCCTCATCTACTCATGGCCCCGATGCACCGGTTACAGTTGATGATGATGATATTCCGGATGATGGTCGAGGGGGTGATACCAGAGTTGCCAGCTGCGAGAGGTCAAAGAATAAAAAAGTATGTGAAGATAGATTCGTGAGCCTGACTGCATTCAATAAATTCCAAGAGTGGTGGCCTCAGAGACCGCTCACTCTTGAGCATCAGTTTGTATGAAAGATTTGGATAGGTACAATGCAAATGTGGCAAGACAATTCCGGGAGAGAAAATGGTGGACATGGTTCACCCAAAGTGTGGCGGATGCCAAGGAGCACTTGGTCCGGGAATTCTATGCCGATGTGGCGCATATCAAGAAGGGAACCAAGGTGACGAAGGTGAGAAATTTAGAAGTGAGGTTCGATCAGGGCACCCTTAGCACATATTTGGGGCATGAGGATGTGGAGCTAGTGCAATATTTGGAGAAGTTCGCACTGGGTGATGCAGCTCGCCCTTGGCTAGCTACGATTTTGGCAGCTCCGGGACCACCACCACCATGGATCATAGCAGGGGTTCATATCCAGTGGAACACCCTCAACTTTGAATCTAAAGGTTGGCAAACATTTGGGTGTAGTCGACTAGATCCATTCCAGAATGAAAACAATCTTCTAATCCCGAGGGTAGTTTTAGTGGCTTCCATAATGGCCGGGTACCCAATCAATGTGGGTGCCATCATGTCGGCCAACATGTCTCTGGTTGGTAGGCAGGGTGACAACTCCTACCCGTATCCCAACACTATCACGGAGTATCTTTTGGATGCGGGGGTGAAGTCCAAGAGCTTTGACACGAAGGTTCGAGCAAAGAAGCCCTTCACTTGGTATTCTCTGAAGGACCCGAGGAACCTGAAGAACAAGGGTCAGCCGACTACTACCGTAGGCTAGTCTGATGAGCCATCGGTGGTAGTTGCAGATTCAGCAGCCATGCCTTCCACAAAAGTCGGGCCTTCTACTAGTACCGCCGCTATGCCTCCACCTCCATCTTCAGAGCCGTCAGCATCAGTTCCCTCCACTTCTACTCCGAGGATGGTGCCTATGCCTGCTCATCCACTTTCTGCACAGCGAGTCTCCCAGACGCTGGCAAGCCTCAATAATTGGATGCAAATAGCTACTGCAAAGCTGTCTGACCTATCCAGTGCTGTTGCAGCACATACATCTACGCCGGCTCCCCAGATTCCTCCGACAATGGAGGACACTTTGAAGAAGATATTGGAGAACTAGAAGACCATCTTGGACACTTTGGTGGCACATGGAGGAGCGATTGAGGAGCTTGGTAAGCAGGTGAAGAAGATGAGAAAATCCCAGGCGTCCAAGAGATCAATTGACAGGTTGAGACGAGAGGTGACCAAGATAACAACCACTGGAGACCTTCCGTTTGATTTGCTGATGACTGATGGAGACAGCTCCAGCAGCACCAGCAGACCTAGCAGCACCAGTGGTACCAGCTGACCAGTCTGAGGAGCCAGACCTCGCTGCCCACACTGTTGAGGCGGTGCGACAGATGTTCGCCGCCTAGCTACTCCCCGAGTAGAGGACGATGAGATCCAGTTGGAGGAGCCTGAGGGCGGCGACGCTGCTATGGACACAGAGACCACATTGGGAGTTCTCTTTACTCGTTCTCTTCCTTGTTCTTATTTTGTTAAGCATTGGGGACAATGCTTATTTTATTCGGGAGGGGGGGGGAGGGGGAGGGGGAGGGGGGAGGGGGTGGAGTTTATTTAATTTGATATTTGACATTGGCCTGTAATAATTGATAATATTTTCTTTTTCTTTTTATTCATGTACATATTCTTCTCTCTCTCTATTGATGTATATATTCTCTTTCCCTCTCTTAGTTTGTATATTTATTTATGCCTTCAGTAGTTTGCTTGTTAGCTTCTTTATTTTGTTTTCTTAAGTAGTCAATGTTTACTTTAATAGCTTTTTATTTACTTTAATAGCTTCTTTTTAATTTAGTAGTTTCTTTTCATGTTTAAGTGATCAATAAGCCTTTGGTTTTCTTAATAAATGGTTCTTTCCAAAGGTAGTTTCTGTGTGAACTGGGTGACTCTTCCCAACGATGGATGGCATGATAACCTTCTTAAGGGGATTGAGTCCGTTTTTGATGTTTAGGTAAAATAGTAGTAATAATGAATAAGAGGACCCAATTGAGTCAGACTGGAAGAGTCAAGCATGCTTCACTTGGTACCAACACACTTAACTACGTGCTAATGATTAAAAACAAGTTCTTAGAAAGAAATAGCTCTAGTAAGTGACCTTCTGACTCTTGTGTTAACTTAAGCAATCATTGAGTGGTTTAGTTGAACTATTAGTTATTTTTAATCTTGAATATGATTTTTGTGGGACCTCGACTCTATCCTCTTTAACAATCCAGCTACGTGAGACGTGAGATGTTTTGTTGCAAGTCCAAGTACCCGTGCGAATGGTCTAGAACTTGCCCCGAATGTGTTTCTAGGCGAAATTTTAAGTTTTGCTTGGTAGAAGTGATTGTAGGCTCTCCTTGACCCGTTTGAAATTTTCTGTGTCCCACCGATGTTTCTATCCCAATTCAACCCATTTGAGCCTAAGACCTTTCTCATTTGATAACCACGTTACAAGCCTTTACCCGTTTTGTAGTGACCCTCTCTTGGCACCCGAGCTATCCTTAACACTCTTGAGAAATAATTGGCTAAAACATAAGTTTGGGAGAGAGACGAGGAGTTTGAAAGTGGTATCAAGGAACAAAAATAGAAAAGAAATGAAGAAAAGGAAAGGCAAAGAAAAAGAAAGAAAGAACAAAAGAAAAATGCAAAAAGAAAGTGAATAAGTTGAAGAGTTGAAGGGATTCAAAGAAAAGCAACGATGCAAAGCATGGAGAAAACAAAGAAGGAGAAAATGAATATCATGACTAAGAAAGAGTGATGTTAAGTCTCTCTAGTTCCCCTAAGGATAAAGAAAATGACTCAAAGAGTCGGCAAAACATGAGCCAAAAAGAAAAAATGGAGTGCTTAAGGAAAGAAGAATCCGTTCTATTCCAACATATCCAACCTTAGTCCAAAAGCCTTCATCACATTCCGAAAAAGCCCTAAGTGATTTCAAGCCGAGTGAACTTACATTAGTGGTGATCTACATGAGGGGCAAGAATATAGTACTTAGAGCCGTATTTGTGACATTCTTTTGAGAGAGATGAGCGAATTTTTCACAAATCTTCGAATTGAGTGCTACATTCTTAAGTGAGATATGCTAACAGAGAGTAGAGGAGGAAGAGTTTGGGATCGACAATGACCTATATGAGCGAGCTTCCTTGATGAATAAAGTCAACTCTTGATGCTCAAGTGTCACATTAGAACTATTTGTGCTTAAAACTTCAAATCATTGCCTTGTTGATAATTCATACGTGTTGTGGGTAATTGTTGGTCCCAATTGATGTGTGATTAATGCACCTTAGATTAGCTGGAATAGACCTTAACTTGTGAATGTGGGAATTATCTTATTTGCTTAAGGACAAGAAAAAGCTTAAGTTGTGGGGAGTTGATAAGTGGGGATTTTTGCTACTTATTAGCGCCTTTTAGCTTTTGTTTTAGTTCCAAAGTATTTAATTGTGTTCCCGAAAACTGATTAAATATGCTTAATTGCAGGAGTATTGGAAATGAGCCACTAAGATGAAATCCAACTCAAGAAGGAGTGATCTGAACTCAAGGACAAACTCAGGCACAAAAGCTCAAGTGCGGACCGCAGATTTCCATGTGCGGCCGCATAATGTGAAGGAAAATATATCAGAGTCCTAGTGCAAAGTATGGACCGCACATGAAATGTGCGGCCACAGAGGCTAACCAAGAGCAGAAGTTCAGAGAGTTATCATTTCAGGATTAAAGGAAATTCGAACCACACAATTATTGTGCGATCGCAAAAGTCAGCTATGCGGCCGCACTCAGAATTATGCGGTCCGCAGAAGAGCCCTATGTGGCTATTTGTGCAGGCCGTAGAGTATGAGAGATGCGGCTGCAGATTCAACTCCTGTCAAGACTGAAGCAAAGTGCGGACCGCACATGGAATTTTGCGGCCGCACATGGAATTGTGCGGCCGCAGAACCTCCGAAAGGGCATTTTTGTCCGAAATTTCCAGCTTTGTATAAATAGAATAGTTTCACAAAATTAGGTCAAGTTTTGAATATAAAAAGTGCTGTAGCCATTTTTCCTTGCTTCTTTAGGCAACTTTACCTTACTTTGGTGATTTAACATTGGATTTTTATCTTTTAATCTTTGAATATAAGTTTTATCATCTTTTTTCTTTATTTTATCCTATACCCATTATGAGTAGCTAGATTTTTAACTAGGGTTGTGACCCAACCCTAGTGTGTAAACCTAATGTTGTTTGATTTATGGCTTGTTTATGGTTGGGTGTTTATTATTTAGTCTTGTTCTTGCTTTTAATTATAGAATTAATGGTTGCAAACATTAGTTCATGCCTATTTGACTTGGTCTTTACTTGAGAAAGAGAGACTTAGTCTAGGAAAACTTGGCTAACAAGAAATTGGGACAAAATCAAGAGATTGATAGTCCCAATTAAAGGGTTGAACCTAGAGATAGTAAAACACGACTTGAGCATTTTGTCAACTGTTTGGTTCAATACCCATTTAGATTTGAGAAAGCCAAATTGGGCAAAATCACTCTCTTACCGAGAGAATTGAGTGGGTGTGAACAACTAATTTTTGAACTCACCCAAATTATATATTATTTTAGTGTAAATATTTATTTAGGTCTAATCTTGATATTTTATAGTTTTATCTTATTCTTAATAGATTTTATTCGATTTAATTAAAAAAATAATACTCACATTCTTAAAGTATAGATTTTATTTTTCTATTTACAAAAATAAACAAATAAATAAATCACAAATATATACGTATTTTAATAAGTAAACTATGATATTTTATGTGTATAATTTAAACTATAGTGTAAATATTGGGTTTTCTTATTTATATAGTTTTCTTTAAGTCTAAAAGTAAGTTGGTTAATATATATATATATATATATATATATATATAGCTTTGTATTTTTACCTTCTTTTTATTTAATAAGACTGATTAAAAAAATAAAAAATAAAAATAAAACTAAAAAAGAAAAGAAAAAGAGAGAGAGCTTTTCCCCACTTTACTTACGTCTTCTACCCATGATCACACACTCAGACCCACATCTTCATATAACCACCCTCATTCTTCTTTATAAAGAAGTAAGAACACAAGAAAAGGGGGAGGAATACCTTAGATACACAAAAATCAGTCAGCCGTATTAGAAAAAGAAAGAGGATTACACAAAAAAGGTAACCAAGACCCTAAGGCTGCTAGAAGTTAAAAATACATAAAGATACAAAGGCTGAAGATCAGAAAAAGGCTAGCGCCGTATAACTCCTAAATAAAAATCCATCACTGTCAAATGCAGCCGAAATTTGATATCTGAAAATCCGTTCGAGTCAAGAGGTTTTTCGGTTCGAGTCCGGCGCCGGCATTTGCTTGTATTTCCAAATACAGAATCGTTAAAGATTGTTGAAGGTCCATCTCCTCTTTCTCTTTAATGTTATTGTTTTAATTATTTGTGAATATTTGGCTTTATACATTTATGGACCATATCATGTTTGCTTTACCTTTTCTTGTTATTTGGGTTTTATTATTCTTGTCTGCTATAATTCCATAATTTGACGTTCTAATTGTCTTCTGGTGACATTACTGGATTATTACTGGATTGAGCATGTAGTTAGTTAGGCTTGAATAATTATTTTTTATTATTATTGTTATAATTTATAAAAATAAAAAATGAAAAGAAGGAAAATGAATAAAGAAGAAGAATGAGTTGTTCGAAATGTCATGGAAATTTTATTTCGAAATAATGTGTTGTGTGTCGCTAGACGTTAATTGAGAATGTTAGTTGTTCAAAATAGTACTGGGTCTTGGTATTTGGACTTAACAACTCCAAAGACTTTGAGTTGCTAGGATAAATATGAATTTTGGATTTAGAGGACATGTAGCTTGTTTTAGGCACAATAATAAATTATCGTGGTCATGGGTACGGTTCCCGTAGCATGGTTACGATACGTGAATCTCAATTCGGGGGTGCATTTCATGTAACCCGATTATAAAAACTTCGGATAATAAAACTTTTTGAAATAAATTGAAGCGTGCCATGCCAAATAAAATCCTTAAGCCCATGGCCCTCACAAAACTAATTAGTTTTTTTTTATAGAAAATTTGAGGTGTGCCATTTTCATTAAATAACCCATGGCCCTCATGTAATTAATTCAAACCTTGTAATAAATCGGGGCGTGCCATCAATTGAATTTTCCATGGCCCTCGCAAACTTTGTTATTAATTTGAACAATCGTAGTTTGCTTTAGGCCCGATTTAGATTAGTATTGCGATTATGTATATGTTCGTGTAACATAATTGCAAATTTAACTCTAAAAAAGACTCGAGGGTTGCGTTCGCGCAACTTCAACCAAACTTTCTTAATAAATCAACCAAAAGCATTATTAATCGTGGACACGTTCGCGTGACATGATTTTGACGCGCCAAAAGAAAAGAGTATACGTACGCGTAACTCAATTCTTTAATTACAAATAATTCAAGTGATTTAAAGCGGTAAAAAGATAAATGCACATAGGTCCTAAAAATGAGTAGTTAAAAAATTTAAGCCAAGTAATAATCACTAAGCGACCGTGCTAGAACAACGGAACCCGGGAATACCTAACCCCTTCTCCCGGGTTAACAAAATTCCTTATCTAGAATTTCTGGTTTGCAGACTCTGTAAAAATAAACTTCCTCGATTTGGGATTTAAAATAAATCGGTGACTTGGGACACCATAATTTATTCCCAAGTGGCGACTCTGATAAATAAAATAATCCCATTTCGAATAATGTCACCTAAATTGGAAAAACTCCCATATACCCCTTCCCTCGGGGTGTGTAAAAAAGGAGGTATGACAATCATATCTTGTGGTGATGCGACGACCCGGCCCGTCGTCACGAGAATTACCGTCCCGTTTCCACCATATTGTGTTGCCTTATGTTTCAATATCAGCGTTTGAGTTGATCGGGTAGAGTTGGATTGGTTTAAGTTGGAAATGAGGCACTTAGCCTCTTAGAAGGAAGCTTGTTTTGGAAAAGTCAACCGGAAGTTGACTATGTGGTTAGAGGGCTCGGATGTGAATTCCGGTGGTTCGGTTAGCTTTGGGGGATGATTAGTGACTTAGGAGTGCGATCGGAATTGAATTTGGAGGTCCGGTGTAGAATTAGGCTTGAATTGGCGAAGTTTGAATTTTGGCGAATTCCGGTTGATAGGTGAGAATTTGATCCGAGGGCCGGAATGGAATTCCGAGAGTTGCAGTAGTTTCGTTAGGTGATTTGGGATATGTTTGCAAATTTTCAGGTCATTTGGACGTTGTTTGGTCGGGTTTTTGATTGAATGCGCATTTCGGAAGTTTTGATGAAAACTAGGCTTGAATCCGATGTATTTTAATGGTTTTAGCATTTGTTTGACGTGTTTTGAGGATTGGAATAAGTTTGAATAAGGTTATAGGATGTGTTGGTGCTTTTGGTTGAGGTCCTAGGGGCCTCGGGGTGATTTCGGATGGTTAAACGGGAGTTGGAAGCATTTGTTGCAGGTCAGATTTTTCTGTCTTCTGGTATTTCCGCATCTGCGGAAAAGGAGCCGCAGAAGCGGTTCCGCAGATGCGGCGGAGAGGTCGCAGAAGCGGGCAGGTGTGGCCCAGGGATTTTTCCGCATAAGCGGACGTGTAGGCGCTTCAGCGAGTCCGCATAAGCGGTTAATATACCGCAGAAGCGGTTGGAGGTAAACCGCATAAGCGGGTGTTTGGATCGCATAAACAGTCCCAGGTGTTTTAAGTGAGACCACATAAGCGGTCAATTTGTCGCATAAGCGGTACCGCAGGTGCGGTTAAAGGACCGCAGAAGCGGAAATCTAGACTGTGTTTAATGAACAGTGTTCGCGAATTTCAGAAGTTAAGAAAACATTTTAGACTTCGGGAAGATTGGGCGATTTGGAGAGGATTCGAAGGGGATTCCATTAGGTATGAATTTATAGACTCGAATAATGTTGTTATGGTGTAAAAACAAGGATTTAAACACTGAAATTCAAGGAATTAAAGGGGTAAAAATGGAGGTTAGGGCTTGAAACCTAAGAAGGTTTGAATTGTTGATTTGAGGGGCCAAATGGACTCCGATTCTTGTGTATTTTATATGTACGGACTCGTGGCGAGACGAGGATCCCGGTGATGTGAATTTCGTAATTTTTCGAGAAGTGGGCTCGGGGCTCGGGTTTTGCCAACTTCGTGTTTTTGGGTGTTTTTCGAGTTCTTTCGATTGGGTTATGTTCCATTAGCATATTATAATGTATTCCTTGTGGTTTCGATCAGATTCGGCGCGTGAGGAGGTTGATTCAAGAGGGAAAGGCATAGCGAGCTAGATTTTGGGCCGGCTTGAGGTGAGTAATGAGTGTAAATGATGAACTGAGGGTTTGAAACCCCGGCATTTCACATCGTACCGCTATATTGAGGCGAGGCACGCGCTCTATGACGAGTGCGGGGCTGTTGGTTATTGGGGATTGTGACTCGGTCCGTCCCGGTGATGCTTTTTACTGTGTTTTTATACTAGAACTTGCTGGAAACCATTGTTACTTGGTTTGACTATTGTACTTGGGCTTCGTGCCGGTTATTTGGATCTTTCAGGGATTGATTTTACGGATTTGCATACTTTGCACATTGTTTAACCTTTTTCTAAGGTTTTCAGTATTGTTTTGCAAACTCAGCCCTTTTTTTAAAACTTGGAAACCCAAATGGTATTTAAATAATATGTTGGGCTGTGGATTACTGTTTTGAAAGTGCCTAAAGGGCTTATATTGATTTTCTGGAAATTATGGATGGCTCGGGCTGCACGCCGCAGCAATGGTATATGATATTGAGGCCGAGGGCCTGGTTGGTGCCACGAGATGGCTTGTTATTGCACTTGGGCTGTAGGAGCCCCTCCGGAGTCTGTACACACCCCCAGTGAGTGCCGTCGACGTAATATATACATATGGTTGGCTCGGACTGCACGCCGCAGTGGGTACCTGAGTGTACCGGTATTTGTATATGGTTGGCTCGGACTGCACGCCGCAGTGGGTACTTGAGAGTACCGGTATTGCATTGCATTGCATCATTGCATCATTTCTTACCTGTTACCTGTCATGGTTATTTTTCTGTCCTACTACTTTATTGACTCGCCGGTTTTACTGTTAAAGTTTTGGTACTGCCTGTTATAGATGCCTTGTGTTTTCCGTGAATTTCTTACTTTCAGTTGTTATTTATGCTTATTACTTACTGAGTCGGAGTACTCACTTTACTCCCTGCACCTTGTGTGCAGATTCAGTTGCATCACAGTCTGAGGGAGGACCTATCTAGCTGAGCAGCATTTCTTCGGGAGCATCGAGGTAGCTGCCTGGCGTTCGCAGCCCTGATTCTTCCCTCCTATCCTTATCTTTTATCATTCTGTTTCTTAGACAGTATTGTTATAGGATGACACTCTGTACTAGAGGCTCATGGTCGTGACACCGGATCCTGTTTTGGGCTTATATTTTCCGTATTCTGTTGGATTTTAGTACATTTTTCTCCGTATTTATGGCCTTTTGGTATAATGGGTTGGCGAATATTATATCTGTGTTTAAACTCTTGAATCATCAATAGTTGGGGTATTTGTTGAATGGTCGGGCTTGCCTAACAAGGTGTTGGGCGCCATCACGACCGGGGTTTGGGTCGTGACATGGATGTATGCCCGGAATTGAATTCCGAGATCCCTAGCCTTAGAAAACAATTTTTGAAGAAAATTATTGTGCTGGTTTTTAAAGGAAATAAATAAATGATTTAATGTTTGAACTCGTTGGTATTGAGCCCGTATTTTTGTTTCGGAGCCTGGTACAAGTTTGTTATGATATTTAAGTCCTATCTGTGAAATTTGGTGAGCTTCGGAATTGATTTGACGTGATTTGGAAGTCCGGTTGAAAAGTTAGGAAATCATGAGTTTTGAGGTTCAATTAATTGTTTTTGATGTTATTTTGATGATTATATTGCACGAGTAAGTCCTTTTGATATTTTTAGACTTGTGTGCATGTTTGGTTTGGAGCCCCGAGGGCTTGGGTGAGTTTCGGATAGGTTTAGGCTATGTTGCGCTTGTTTTTGGATGCTTCATCATCGTTCTTCAAGCAAAAATGATACCATATTGTGCAAATGAGATCCAAATTCAGTTTTGTTTGAACCATTAGATCAGTATTGAAATTATGGAACCATAGGAAAAAGAATCATCGAATTTGGACATCGTATGAGGAAGTTATGCTCATTTTCGTGCCGGGAAAATTGCTGGTTTCTGGTGTGTTCGCAAATGCGAACTTTTTCATCGCATTTGCGATGCCCAGTCCGCAAATGCGAGCTTTTGGTCGCAAATGCGACATCTGAGGCCTGTTAAGTGAGGTTTTTGACGGGATTTTCACCCATTTTTCAATTTTCTCAAACCCTAAACCTCCATAGGCGATTTTTCAAAGACCCAAACTTCTCCAAATCATTGGGTAAGTGTCTCTAATCAATTTCCAACTATATTTTGTGATTATACCTTAGATTTAACATCAAATTCATGAGAATCTAAAGGAAAATTTGGGGAAAATTTTGAAATCTTTCAAAAATGTAAAATGATGATTTGAATGACCAAATGGTATCGGAATTAGATAATTTTTGTATGGGTGAACTCGTGTCGGAATGGCTATTTGATTTTTATAAATTTTGTCGGGATCCGAGGTGCGGGCCCGGGGAGTTAAATTTCGTTGACTTTTTTCAAATTGTATAGGAATCATAGTTTTGTTAATTGGAATTATTTTCTCTTGCATTGTTTGATGTATTCAAGTCGTTTTTAGTTAGATATGAGCCGTTCGGAGGTCTTTTCACCCGAGAAGTGCATTTTAGAGTATCGGTTTGTCGTCTTCGAGGTAAGTATCTTGCCTAACCTTGTGTGGGGGACTTCCCCTTAGGATTTGAGTCTTCTATGCTAATTGTAGTCCGTGCATGCGAGGTGACGAGTGTGTGCTCGGACTTATCTCTGGGAAATATGCTTTAGGGTTCTTAGGTCCTTACGTTCAATATGTGGAAAGTATTCCGTTATGATTGAGTTTAATAATTGCTTAAATTGTCTCTATATGTTCCACATAATGTTGTTAGCTTTTCTCTAATTCTTACATGTTGCTTTGACCCTTAATTGCCTTAATTGAAGTGATTTCCTTCCTTACTACTTTGATACTTCTTGATTGTGAGTTCCTCTATGACTTCGTGCAAATAGATTACATGTCCAATTGTTGTGGTTACCGGTGTAGTTATCACTTGCTTATTATGTCTTGTTGTTTAGTTGAGGTTTCATTGTGAAGTAATTGTTGGTACAAGTTTGGTTATAGCTGATTCCCTTGCCAGGATGTGTTTATTCTTGTTGTTGACTCCCTTGCGGGATATTGTTGTTTCCTTATTATTCCCTTGCCGGGATTCTTTGTGATTGGTGTTGACTTGTATATATGGGATCGGGTTGCACGCCGCAACAATATCCCGGCAAGGGAATAATAATAATAATATATATATATATATATATATACATATATACATTCCAATTCCAATATATATACATATATATATATATATATATATATATATATATATATATATATACACATACATTCCAATACTTCAAACTTCAAAAAAATTGTTACATCTTTAATTCAATTAGTTTCTCAATTATATCCCCTTAAACCGTCTAAGGTCGTATTTTACTTAAAAAGGAATTTCTACTAAATTTTATGTTATTAACTCCCATGTTAAAGGTAATAACCCAGTCGATATTGTATTTTAATTGAAATGCGTACTTTCTTTACTCAAATGATTTCAAAAGAAACAACCTCATCTTTTCTCGTTGACTTTCCTAATTAGTTTAGAAATTGTAATTTACTTATACTAGTAAATGAGACTTCTTGAACATCTTGAGTGCATTTGTACGGACATTATGTATAGTATATCATGTGGATATTATTGTTAAAAGTGAGATGGAAAATATGGAGGCACAAGGTGCCATGTGTGCTGAAGGTTCGGAAGTTGGAATTATGATATGAGAAACCGAGGATTGGGATGGTCGGGATTGTGTATTAGACATGATGTGATTGATTGGGTTGGTATTGCCTTCTTTATTTGAATACATTCTTACTTGTCTCTGTTCCTGTTATGTCAGTGTTGATTTACTTGGTTATTTGACTTGCTTGGTTATCTGATTTACTTGGGTATCGTTCGTACTACCCGTGTTCTCCCTTTATTGTTCCTACTGTTTGTATTTTGATTTCTCTCCGCTGTTGATATTATCTCGTTATCTTTATCTCGATATTTTACTATCATATCTTGTTCATTTCATTTGACCAGTAGGTGTCTTGACTGTTCCTCGTCGCTACCCCATCGAGGTTAGTCTTGATACTTACTGGGCACCGCGTGGTGTGCTCATACTACACTTCTGTACATTTTTGTATACAGATCTAGGTATTGATCGATAGTAGTTGTGCGGGTCGTCACGGTGGAGACTCATAGTAACCTGTTGCTGCGTTCGCAGGCCTCGGAGTCACCTTCGTTTGTATTACCCGTGCTCTCCCTTTATGTTCCTACTATTTGTATTTTGATTTCTCTCCGCAGTTGATATTATCTTGTTATCTTTATCTCGATATTTTACTATCATATCTTGTTCATTTCATTTGACCAGTAGGTGTCTTGACGGTTCCTCGTCACTACCCCATCGAGGTTAGTCTTGATACTTACTGGGCACCGCCGTGGTGTGCTCATACTACACTTCTGTACATTTTTGTGTACAGATCTAGGTATTGATCGATAGTAGTTGTGCGGGTCATCGCGGTGGAGACTCACGGTAACCTGTTGTTGCGTTCACAGGCCTTGGAGTCACCTTCGTTTGTATTTACGTTCCATTGATTCCTTCTCATTCTGGAATAGTGTTGTATTTATTTTGTATAACTACTCTTAGAAAAGCTTATGACTTGTACCACCGATTTTGGGAATTGTTTATTGATAGTTATTTAATTGGAAGTCAGTAAATGTTAATGTTATTTCAGTAAATGTTAGGCTTACCTAGTTTAGAGACTAGGTGCCATCACGACTCCTTCGGAGGGATTTTGGGTCGTGACACAAGTTTTGGGACTGACTAGTGAAAAGGGGAGGGTGGTTATACATGCTATCAACATCAATGGGTAGAAACCATGTCTCAGGTTTACATTTCCTATGTGTGCATTAGAATCCATGTGTAAGATCAACCCATTCAAATTATGTCATGCATTAGATACCATGTTCTTAGGTTTATTGTTTCAGCATCTCATTTGGCATCACTTTACCACTTAGAAATCCTGCTTTAGGCTAAATAACAGCATCAACATAAAATTGTTGCTCCTGCACGTCTTGAAATCATGCTGTAATTCTTTGGGGCATTTAGAAATCATGTTTTAGGAATTCTGCAATCATTCTGCATTTTCATATGTGCACGTTAGATACCCTATTTTAGGATCTCGTTTACACTCGCTCAGTCGCACCTAGTTAAACTACTGATGCATGAAAAAGGACATAAAACAGTCTCATGTTTGACTATCTTGTTTAAGTAAAATTGGTCACAATCTCTGCTTGTCTTTGCAACATTTAGAACATCATGTTTTAGGTAAAATAACTTCCAAACTGTTTTTAATAATTCTGGTAGCTGCTGCATATGATTTTTACGCTTAGGCAAGTCTTAGATAATCAACTCTAAAATAAGACCAGAGTTGTCTTTGTGATTAATGTTTAACTATCAGCATGTTAAAATCAGTAGGCAAGCTTAATTAGAACTTCTTCTCTGAGTCATATAATAAATTTGACTCTGCTATTATCACTTAGATACCATGTTTAGGATCTGAATTTAGACATTAATTATGTATGAGTCATGCTCTTTGCCTGCATTATCTGTGGAGGTAAACTGAGCCACTAATTGCTTCTTTCCTGCCTTATTTGCCAAAGTCCTATTTGTTCTTGCCTGTCTCTTAGTATTTTACCTTTAAACTTGAGGGTCTGCCTAGAACTCCCCCCCCCCCTCTTTTTTTTAAGATAGGAGTCCTAAATTCCTCCGGGACTGATAGGAAGGGACGGGTAACAGCATGCAATAGGGGTCGAGACCAACCCTCGCTTTAATTACCTTCACGGGACAGGAAAGGGTAGATATGGATATGATGACTGGTGCGCTAATGCTACGCGTAGCCCCTTTCCAAGGAGTGATTACCGGTTATTTCATTGATGTGATCCATATTATATACAAACCTAGGATACCCCCTTACATTCCCAAGTATACTTAGATTGTAATTCTTTTCAAAATCTGGCTTTGTCACTAATTGCTTTTCAAACACCTGTGTATTTAAACTCAAATCCCCTACTATTTGAGCCATACTTGTTTATCTGCTAATTGTACAAATTCACAAAAATTATTTGGCCGGGAACCACACTAGTGGATCCTGAGGGGTGCCTAACACCTTCCCCTTAGGATGATTTCAAGCCCTTACCATGTCTCTGGTTACCAAACGTAGTAATAAATGAACCATATAGGTGCCCTAACGCACCTTAAATCGTTAGGTGGCGACTCTTCAAAAATGCAAACCCCCTTTCCAAAAGGAAAGAGTTGTCCCAACCAACATGTCATAAACCCGATTTCGCGAAAAAAAAGGGGCGCAACAGTAAGGCGATTAAGTCAACTAAACATGCTTCCCTAAGCTAATAGCAGGCTTAAATTACACACGGTATGAACAGGAAAAAGGAAATCACCTTTATAGTTACTTAAAGAAAACGAATTTTCAACAATTAGCACAAGTACGCACTTGTCACCTCACGTACAAGGCATTTCAATCATCAACAAACCAAATCCTAAGGGGAGTTTCCCCCACACAAGGTTAGACAAGCCACTTACCTCTAACCGGCTCAAAATCAACCCGAAACCACGTTCTTACCATGAGTATTCGACTCCAAATGGCCCAAATCTATTCAATTAAACTGCATAATGTAAATAACACTTCAAGAAACTAATTCTACAAATAAATTCTAAGCTAATACGCGAAATTACGTAAAATGACAAAAATGCCCTCCGGGCCCACGTCTCAGAATCGGGCAAAATTTACATTTTAAGAATACTCGTACTCTCATGAGTCTAACCATATCAAAATTATCCAAATCCAATGTCAAATTCCCAATCAAAACTCGGAGTTTAGGTCTAGGAACTTTCTCCAAATTTTTCCCCAGTTTTCATCTCAAATCCAAAATTAAGTGATAAAACTAACAATAGATTAATGGAATACAACTAGAAAGGGATAAGGAATTGTTACCCACATATTTCCTCTTCAAAAATCTCCCAAAATCGCCCTCTCCCGAGCTCCAAATCAATTTTTCTAACTTTTGAACTAAACCCTCTTTCTGCTCCCTTTTTTGACCAGGGATTTCGCACCTGCGGTCCAATTTTCGCATCTGGGAGATCGCTTCTGCGGTCAAAGGACCGCTTCTGCGATTTCTACTTAAATTCTCTTCGCCGCACCTACAACCCAGAATCCGCATCTGCGGTCCCGCAGGTGCGGTACACCTTCCGCTTCTGCGGTTTCAGTTCTTCTTCCCCCTTGGCCACTTCTGTGGCTTGTTTCCGCATCTGCGAGAGTCGCACCTGCAGCCTCTCAACCGCAGATGCGGTTGTGACAGCAGTCCTAAACTTCTGCTACAACTCCAATTTCCCAATCTTACCGTCAACTATCCGAAATAACCCCGAGGCCCCCGGGACCTCAACCAAAAGCACAAACAAGTCTAATACCACTGAAAAAACTTATACGAATCTTCAAAGCACCTCAAACAACACCAAATCAACCAATTAGCATCGAATTCAAGCCTAAGAACTTCAAAACTCTCAAACTACGCTTTCGATCAAAAAGTCTATCAAACCTCGTCCGAATAACCTGAAATTTTTCACACACGTCACATTCAACACTACGGAGCTACTCCAACTTCTGGAATTCAATTCCGGCCCTTAGATCAAAATCTCACTATCGAACCGAAAACTTTAAAAATTCAACTTTCGACATTTCAAGCCTAAATAAGCTACGGGCCTCTAAAACACAATCCAAACACGCTCCTAAACCCGAATCACCCAACGGAACTAACGGAACCCTTGGAATTCAATTCCGGGGCCGTCTTCATGCTGTTCCGACTACGGTCCAAATTCTATAACTTAAACTCTCATTTAGGGACTAAGTGTCCCAAAACTCTCCGAAACTCCAAATAAATCCTCCCGGCAACTCAGAACAGCAGAAACAAACACGGGGAATGCAGTTAATAGAAAAATCGGGGCATTAATTCTTAAAATGACCGGTCGGGTCGTTACACGCACCAAGTCCCATATGAGATGCGTCACAATATACTGTATAAGGCCCTGAACCTGTGGGCAACACCAAAACCGGCGAAGTAGTGAAAGCTGTCTTGAGCTTCTGAAAGCTCGCCTCACACTCGTCTGACCATCTGAACGGGTCATGCTTCTGGATCAACCTGGTCAATGGGGTTGTTATGGATGAATACCCCTTCATAAACTGACGGTAATAACCTGTCAATCCCAAGAAACTACGAATCTCAGTGGCTGAAGTAGGCCTAGGCCAATTCTGAACGGCCTCAATCTTCTTAGGATCCACCTGAATACCCTCTGCTGATACAATGTGCCCCAAGAAAGCGACTGAGTTCAACCAAAACTCGCATTTTGAAAACTTAGCATATAATTGATTGTCTCTAGAGTCTGAAGAACGACCCGAAGATGCTGATCATGCTCCTCTGGGCTGCGGGAGTAGATCAAGACATCATCAATAAACACAATTACAAAGGAATTCAAATAGAGCTTGAACACTCGGTTCATCAAATCCATAAATGTTGTTAGGGCATTTGTTAGCCCAAATGACATTACTAGAAACTCATAATTCCTATACCGAGTCCGAAAAGTTGTCTTAGGGACATCGAATGCCCTAATCCTCAACTGATGGTATCCAGACCTCAAATCGATCTTTGAAAACACTTTGACACCCTGAAGTTGATCAAATAAGTCATCAATCCTTGGCAATGGATACATGTTCTTGATGGCGACTTTGATCAACTACCGATAATCTATGCACATCCTCATCGATCCATCATTCTTCTTCACAAATAACACGGGCGCACCCTAGGGCGAGGGTCTAATAAAGCCTTTATCAAGCAAATCTTGCAACTGCTCCTTCCATTCTTTCAAGAAATGGGCCGAGTGCCCGGAGCCAAATCAATACAGAAGTCGATATCTCTATCGGGTGGTATCCCAGGCAGGTCTGCAGGAAGCACCTCTGGAAACTCACGAATGACTGGTACTGAATCCATAGAAGGAACCTCCGCACTGGAACCGCGGACATAGGCCAAATAAGCTAGACACACCTTCTCGACCATATGCCGAGCCTTCATATAAGAGATAACCCTGCTGGTAGAATGGCCAGGAGTCCCTCTCCAATCTAATCGAGGCAACCCCGGCAAGGCTAAGCTCACTATCTTGGCGTGATAATCCAATATGGCATATAAGGTGACAGCCAATTCATCCCCAAAAGGACATCAAAATCAACCATATCGAGAAGTAGGAGATCTACACGAGTCTCAAGACTCCCAATGATAACCACACATGAACGATAAACGTGATCTACAATGATAGAATCTCCCATAGGGGTTGACACATATAAAGAGGCACTCAAAGAATCACGAGGCACAACCAAAAATAAAGCAAAATAGGATAACACATAGGAATAAGTAGAACCCGGATCAAATAGAACTGAAGCATCTCTACTGCAAACTGAAATCGTACCTGTAATAACCGTGTCAGATGACTCAGCCCCAAACCTGGCTGGAAAAGCATAGCATCGGGGATGGGCCCCACCACTCTGAACCATATCTCTAGGATGGCCTCCTGCCTGCTGGCCTCCACTTCTAGCGGCCTGGCCTCCACCTCTAACGGCCTGACCTCCACCTCTAGCGGCCTGACCTCTACCTCTGGCTCCCTGACCCCTACCTCTAGATGGCCGAGCGGGAGATGATGCAACCGGTGCCAGAATCATGGCACGATAACTCTATTATGGAACACCGCCCAACAATCTCAGACAAGTCCTCCTAATATGCCCAAAACCCCACACTCAGAACATCCATCCTGGTACTGTGGCTGCTGAAACTGAGACTGTCCTAGAACGGCCGAATGACCACGGCAATAACTCTGAATAGGAGGTGAGCTGATAGGAGCTGGCGGTGCACTGTAGGCTAGCTGCCCAAAATGAGTCACATAAGGACCACGACTCCCTGAAGTACTGTGGGATGTCTGAAGCACTGAATGATATGGCCTGGGAGGATGGCCCCTACCGAAAGTACCCCTACTTCCAGAAGAGGCACCACTAAAACCACCTGAATGACGACGTCTCTTGTCAAATCCCTGACTACTCCCCTAAGTTAGAACCATCTTGACTCGCCGGGCAACATTAGCAGCCGCCTGAAAAGAAATGTCACTCCTAGTCTCCTTAGCCATTTGCAATTTGATAGGTTGAGCAAATCTCTTAATAAACCTCCTCACCCTCTCTCTCTCTCTCTCTCTCTCTCTCTCTCTCTCTCTCTCTCTCTCTCTCTCTCGGTAGGAAGTATAAGAATAGCATAACGGGCCGATCCACAAATCGAGTCTCGTACTGAGTGATAGTCATAAACCCTGTTGCAGACGCTCGAACTGCCTCTAATAGTCCTCTCTCTATGTGATAGGAAGATACTTCTCAAGAAATAGCTGAGAGAACTGGTCCCAAGTAAAAGTCGGCGACCCTCCTGGTCTGGCCACATATAATCCCTCCACCATTTCTTGGCAGAACCTGACAAATGAAATGCAACAAAGTCGACCCCATTGGTCTCCACGACCCCCATGTTCCGTAACACCTCATGAAAACTCTCTAGATAGTCCTGGGGATCCTCTGAAGATGCACCGTTGAAATGAACTGGGAAAATCTTCGTAAGCATATCCAATCACCACAAAGCCTTGGAAGACATAGCTAATCCATCATCGGTCTGTGCCGCAACACCTGGCTGAACAACCCTAATCGGCTAGGCTGCTGGAACCTGAAACTGGGAAGCCATCTGGTCCGGAGTGTGAGCGGGAGTTTGTGCTCCCCCCACCCCAGCCTGAGAGACAGCTGGTGCTACAGGAAATGTGTCGGTCTGTGCCATACTCTCCATGAGGCCCACTAGATGGACCAAAACATCCTAAAGTACTGGGGTGGCGATGAACCCCTGTGGGACCTGAGCTAGTCCTGCTGGAACGGTCTGGGCTGGAGCCTCCTCATCAAACTCTACTTGAGGCTTTGTCGCTAGTGCTGCTGCTCGAGCACTAGGCTGAGCCCTACCCCTGCCTCAGCCTCTAGCACGGCCTCGTCCTCTACCCCTCGTAGGATCTGCCACTGGGGGCTCTGGCTGCTGCTCAGCTGACGATCCGATACATAATCTCGTCATCTGTGAAAGAACAAGAGTAGAAGAGTTTGATTAGCATTGAGAGAACAAAATCGCACGACAGAGAAGAATAGAAGTGAACTTATTCCTAAACTCTGTAGAATCTGAGAGATAAGTACAGACGTCTCCGTACCGATCCCTCTGACTCTACTAAGCCTGTTCATGAATTGTGAGACCTAGGCAACCTAGTGCTCTGATACCAACTTGTCACGATCCGGAATCCCCACCATCGGAACCGTGACGGTGCCTAACATCACACTTGCTAGGCAAGCTAACATTATATATTTACTAGCCAATTCCTTTACATTTTAGTGATTTACAGAAAGCAAGCCAAAACAAGTCGAAATGAATGTGGTTTACATAAATAGCAACTTTGATTATATACTATTACTACCAAGAATCCAAAGTCACAATTCACGAACATTCTAAGATTTTACTAAAGGTATTTGTCCGAAAGAAAATACAAATGTTTGCGAAATAAGGAAAATAGTAAAGTATGAGATATAGAAGGGGACGCCAGGGCCTGCGGACGTCGATAGGTCTACCTTGGGTCTCCTAGCTGATGAATCCTTTATCCAACCTCCCGATCAGCTCGAACCAACTCCAAAATTTGCACAGGAAGTGCAGAGTGCAGTATCAGTACAACCGACCCCATGTACTGGTAAGTGCCGAGCCTAACCTCGATGAAGGACTGACGAGACTACGGCAGGGCAATCACAATGGGTATGTGCGTATGTTGATAATGGATTTAGGTGTATGCCTGTATGTGGATTTGGAGGCTCCTAGGTTATTTTGGCTTGAATTGGCGAAAGATGGATAGTTGAAGGATGTGAAGATTGAAAGGTCTAACCGAGAGTTGACTTTGTTGGTATCGGGTTTGGATTTAGATCCGAGAATTTGAATAGGTTCAATGTGACATTTGGTACTTGCCTGCAAAATTTAAGGTCATTCCAATTTGATTTGATATAGTTCGACATGAGTTTTGGAAGTTGGAAGTTCATTAGTTCATTAGGCCTGAATGGAGGTATGATTTGTAGTTTTGATGTTATTTGGTGTGATTTGAAGCCTCGATTAGGTTCGTGTTATATTTTGGGATTGGTTGGCATGACTGGACGGGGTCTCGAGGGCCTCAGGTATGTTTCGGACCATTTCGCTCATATTTGGAATTGTTGGTTTCCTAGTGTTCTATTGTTCATCGCAATCGCAAAGTGTTATTTGGGTGGTTGATGTTTTGGTCATCGCGTTCGCGAAGAGAGAGACGCGTTCGCGGAGCCTGGATGGGAGGTGTTTTTTGTGTTCACACATGGGATTGCATTTGTAACGAATTGATCGATCGTTTTGAGCATTTCCACTCAGTTTGGTTGTTTGAGATCATGAGTATCTTCTTATGATGTATTATGACTTGTGTGTATCGCCGGTTTTGGTTTTCGGGTGATTCAGGATTGATTTGGAAGAATGATTCGCATCTCAGAAGCTTCAAGTTAGAAGAGCTGACCAAATTTGACTTTTGTGTATTTGACCCCGGATCGGAGTTTTGATGATTCCGTTATTTGAGGTGTGACTCATGGTTTAAAGCTATTATGTATGATTTGAGGCCTCGGGTAGGTTCGTGTTATGTTTTGGGACTTGTTGCTACGTTCGAATAGGGTCCCAAGGGACTCGAGTGAGTTTCAGGGTGGTCCGGACCATTTCTAGGCCATTTTAAGTTGTTGGTTTTTGGCTACATGGGTGTGAATCGCGATCGTGGACCTTTGGGCAGCGTTCGCGAAGAGCAAATTGCGGTTTGGGCCTTGTGAAACGCAAACGCGGTAGCCTCTCTTGCAATCGTGTAGAAGAATTTCTACTCTCACAAGGTTGACTTTGGAAGCTTATATATTGCAATCTATACGGAATTTGGAGGAAATCCAAAAGCAAAAGTTCTAGCCCTTTGTTTCTAGTTTTCACAAAATTAATCGGTTTATCAGTTGGAGTTCTGTACAAAATGTTATGGTAGATACACTACAGGCTATCTAGGAAGAGTTTGGGAAAGGTTAATGGAATTTTTCATGGTGATCTCGAAGGGTAAAAACTTTGTTGTACATATTTGGTATCGTAACAGTGAGGTTGGTAACAGCGATCGCGAAGAAGGGCAACCGGCAGTGCATTGAAACATATAATTTTGGGATTTTGAATTTATTTTCTTTACTTTTTTTTTAGCAAATCCACTAGGCGATGTGCCTAGGGCTAGTTTTTATATATCTAATAAATAAAACAAAGTAGCATGTTGTCTTACAATGAGTAAGACGATAATATAAGTCTAATACATAGGTCCTATTATCAACTTTAGGTTTGTGAGACCCAAAATTGATATTACAAAGTGATCTGAAATGACTATGAAGATTAAAACTAAAACATGCAAAAAGACTAGCCTATTACATATATAGCAATTTTCAGCCTTGTCGCACATTTGATTGCCATTGTGGCCCGTCAATTTACTTCTCCTCATTTGTGTATCCCAATTCCTTAGCATGTGGTAACTTCTTGTGAGAGTATGATTTGTAGTCCTTTATTATTGCATCATGAAGAAACCAGATGTGACTATTTGCCTCGAACATTACTGCCCAGCACCTGTTGTGTGTGCTGATCGTGCCTTTTGTCGTCCATAATTGAAGGATGATCCATGTATGAAAAGGTGATTTTCCTTTCATCTTGTGTTCCCTGTATGTCCTACTTACTGTACATGATGAGCTGCTCTTCTTGGTACATTGCAGTTCTTTCATCTTTCCAGCTGAATAGTGTTGCCTCGTCCAAGAAAAACTGGACTGTCTCTCATTACTTTGCTGCATTTTCCAGTTGATTCTATGCATTCCCTCAGTAGTAGCTGGTACTTCTTCTGCTTTGTTNCGTTCTTCTGCTTTGTTTCCTTGCCTCGGCTCCCTCGTATGATTTGTAGAGAGTCAAATTGTATCCTGACCTGATCCACAAATATTTCAGTCCTGCAGTTTTGTATCAGCATTGCATATAGGTGGAACAGTCCATTTTGAGAGTAGATGTATGTGCGACCCAATGATGATATGTGCTTTGACATTGCTTGCCTCCCTTCATGTGATATTGAGATGTTGATCTGCAGTTGGGTCTCAATTATAAACACCTCATATGCTCTTATATCTGCTTGCCAACAGTACTTGCATAAAGACAGCAGAGTACTCTTCCTTTCTCCTATACTTTTGCCTACCATTAACTTTCTCTCAGAGGAATGAGTGCATTGCACTAATACCACCAACTGAGAGTCCATTACATAGTAGGGCATAGGTACAGTAACTTCTCCTGCAAAAAAGAACACATTGTTAGTAAAAAACATCATCACCATGTTCTTCTCCCAAAGAATTTGAACATGGTGATCTCTTATATAAGCTCCAGTTGTCTGCTCTTCTCTGCTCTCCTCCATATGGAATTGAGCCTTATGATCGAGTGATTTCCCATGAATCCTCCTGCTCCAGTTGTGTATGTTGTTGTATTCGTTGTGTTGCACCATTTGTAGGACTGATGCCAACCAACTCTGCCATATACCAAATATTTGGGCAACCTTTTCTCTCATCTCCAGTGGTGCAAAATCTATCTTTGTACCTATAAGTAGCAGGTACTCCTTCTCTATTCCAGTGGAGATCCTCCATGTCATCATGCTTGTGCTCACCACTGACTTTACTACTTGGGAATGATCACATAGTGCTAATACCACCCATAGGAGTTTAGTCAGTTGGTGAGGCATGGTTACAATAATGATCCCTGCAAAAAAGAACCCGATATTAGTAAAAAAATAGTGCAGTGTGATCTCCTCTTTACAGATTTGATCCCCTAGCTCCCATTGAACTCCTTTTATCCCTTTGAAATCCATCTGTTTTCCTTTTAGTTCTTGGAAACCTTCACCCTCAAATAAGGACATTGCAATTTGTCTGAATTCACAATCATTCTACCATGTGAGTCAAGTTGTGCAAAGCCATGAGCTACAATATCTCCACTATCCAATGCACAGTTGGCTAAGTGATCTGCTAAACTATTGCCCTCCCTCAGGATATGTGAAATACGAACAGTGCACTCCTCCATTAATTTTTTTATCTCCTCAACATACTCATTCACATTCCAAGGAGCTATCCATTTTCCTTCTAATACATTATTCAACAACATGGAATCTGTTTGCAGAATGATATGTGTTAATTGATGTTCAACACGGTATCTCATTGCCTCCAAGATTGCAATAGCCTCTGCCTCATTATTTGTGGCCTGTGGTATCTTCCTTCCAACTGCAAAAATCACATCACCTTCCTCATCTCTTAGCACATAACCTATGGAACTCCCTCCAGAATTTCCCCTACTCGCACCATCTGTATTGACCTTAATCCATCCTTCACTAGGGAGTTCCCAAATTACTTTTGTTACCTTCAAAGCTGGAGTATATTGCTCTAATTTTTGTATTAATCAGGCCATTTGTGAGGCACATTTTGCAAACTAGGTTTCCTTACTTTGACCAAAGATTGTAAGGTAGATGATATTTGGTATATCACTCGACTGATTGTCACCACCTCACCATACTTCTGACTATTCCTTCTTTTCCACAATTCCCACACGATGATAGCTGGTAGTGCTTGTAGAATAGGCTGCAGACGAGGCACTACTGTTGTTGTCCAACATTTCACAATTGCTTGGTGCAATGTCAAACCTTCCATACTAATACCTGCGTTTGTTAAGAAATAGTTCCACACTCTTGTAGCTGCAGCTAATGTAAAAACAAATGAGGCAGTGATTCCTGTTCTTGAGCACAACACCAGCATTTCGAAGGCATAAAATAACCCAGTCGTCGCATCCAATCATCTAATGGAAGCTTTGCTCTCCACACCTTCCATAAGAAGAAAGATATTTTAAAAGGCAATCCTTTTACCCACATTTTAGTGTAAGCCACAGCAGGATCATTCCTTCTCCTCAAATATTCCCACGCAGACTTCACACTAAATTCTCCTCGTGTTTCCAACATCCAATATGGCTTATCAAGTATCTCATGTGGAACTGGAGGTTTAATGTTCTCTAAAATGTGTATAGCATATTCCTCAGGTAACACCTCCATTAATTTGTCAACATCCCACATACCATCTTGCACAACATCATACACATTGTTAACAGAATCATCGATGCCAAATTCTGGAGGTGTAATAAAATAAAGTGCTTCAAGCCCTGTCCAGTTTTCATACCAAAAAAGAGCAGAACCCATTCTTGGATGCCAACCTATTTGATGTTCAATAAGATCTCTGCACTCTAACATCCTTCTCCACACATGTGATCCATATCGCCAAGGAACAATAATGGGATTGAGCTTTTTACAATACTTTTGACTCATGAATGCACTCCACAAGCTAGTTTCGTTCTAAAATTCCATCAAAACTTACAAAATAATGCTTTGGATACATCATGAAGAGATCTAAAGCCTACCCCTCCCTCATCACATGGCAAACATAATTTAGCCCAGGAGGTCCAATGTCTGCTCGTTGCACCCACAGCACTACTCCAGAAAAACTGAGCAAACATCTTATGTAGCTTATTTATAACATAGGGAGGGGGATTCACTGCTGATAATAAGTGAATTGGCATACTTTGCAAAACATGCGAGATCAAAATGTATCTTCCTCCGATTGAGAGCAGCTTACCTTTCCACGCCTGTAACTTGTCCATAACTTTGGTGATCAATCCTTGATAATGATCCATCTTTCTTCTAGAATAAACAATAGGACACCCAAGGTAAGTAAAGGGGAATTCTTGTCTGCTAATCCCAGTTATCCTCTCTACCTTATTTACCACCTCCACAGGAGCAGAATGGTGCAAGTATACAGCAGATTTCGATTTGTTAATAAGCTGTCTCGATGCAGATTCATAATCAGATAGAACATCCATTATTAATCGCAATGAAGTTGCGTCCGAGGAGGAAAAAATAATAGTGTCATCGGCATATGCAAGATGGTTAATCTTTAGGACTCCATTTAGGCAACCCAAATCCGCAAAAATATAAATTCAAATGTAATCCATTCAAACCTCTTGATAATGTTTCAGCTGCCAGAATAAAAAGAGTAGGGGATAGAGGATCTCCTTGCTTCACTCCTCTTGTCGACTTGAAGAATCCATAAGGCTGCCCATTTATCAATACAGGATACCAATTGTTTGAGATGATACCAAACACCAAACCTATGAATCTTTCTCCAAACCCCATCTTCCTCAGAACCATAGTCAAGAAAAGCCAAGATAATCGATCATACTTTAGTCATGTCTAATTTTATCACCACATTAGGCCCTGCTTTAGTTCTTAGTCTAATATCTGTAATTATTTCTTGAGTTAACAACACATTCTCATTGATGCTTCTCCCCTTCACAAAACCTGCCTGTTCATCTGATATTAGATTAGGAAGCATACCAGCTAACCTCTCATGAATAACCCTCGAGAAGACTTTATTTATAAAATTGCTAAGGCTAATTGGTCGCATATCAGAAAAGGTAGTAACTTCTTTCTTCTTAGGAAGTAGGACCAAATTTGTGTGAGTCACAAACTTTGGTAAACTTCGGCCATTGAAGAAAGCTCTAACCATGTCAAACACATCATCTCCAACTATATCCCAGCATGCGTGGAAAAAACACCCAGTGAAACCATCAGGTCCCCCTACACTGTCCCCATTAAGCCCAAACACTGCCTCTTGCACTTCAACTTTCGTAGGCTGCCTCAGGAGCATTTCATTCTGTTCATTATTCACCATGTGTGGCACATGATCTAGTATCCCAAATGCTTCAGGAACCTTGTCTTCATGAAATTGAGCAGTGAAAAATTTCACAGCTTCCTCTGCCATAGCTGCTGTATCTTCCATCCAGTTGCCCTCGCTATTTTGAATTCTCTTCAATTCCAACCTTTTCCTTCTTCCATTGACTTGGGCATGGAAAAACTTTGTGTTTAGATCTCCATCTTTGAACCATGACATTCCCGATTTTTGCTTCCAAAATTCTTCCTCTAATGCTAGGTATCTAATCATTTCAGCTTGAACTTTAAGAAGCCTTTCTCTATTCTGCTGCGTGGGATGCAATTCAAATTGTGTTTCATGCACCAAAACAACCTCCTCCAAGCTAGCATTTTTTTGAAAAATGTTGCCATGCGTAGCCTTGCTCCAACTTGAGAGAGCCCTCTTCAACTTTTTGAGCTTGTGATTGAATAAATTGAACGGATAGGCATGAAAATCAGCAGTCCAGTGTTCCTTAACAACATCTTTGAACGATGCATGTTTGGTCCAGAAGTTTAGGAATCTGAAGGATTTCTTAATTGGCACTGTCGAGGCATTTACAGTTAACATCATCGGGCTATGGTCTGAGCTAATTTTTGAGAGGTTTGTTATCTCTAAACCTGGAAACAACTGCTGAAACTCAACATTAGCAAGGCATCTGTCCAATCGTTTAAAAATGCAGTCATCCTCTGCTCTACCATTCCACCATGTGTAGATGCTTCCTATAAATCCAAGATCAAATAGATTACACGTAGTTACACAATGTCTAAAATCAAGGACTTCATTCATGTGCACAGGCAGCCCTCCAAACTTTTCTTCCTCGTCCCAAATAACATTAAAATCCCCTCCTACAAGCCAAGGAAGAGACATATCAGATGCAAGAGCGTACAAACTATCCCATAACTCAATACGTTCAATAGCATCACACTTTGCATACACGAATGTGACAATGAAAGATGATTGAGTGTCCATATTTGTGAGTTTTAGAGTCAATTGTTGCTCCATGTTAATCATAATATCAACCCCGTGATCTTCATTTACAAACACCCATATTTTATTTGAAACATTGACAAAAGCTTGTAAAATTCCAATCTTCCTCCTATACCACTCTAATTTCCTTGCTTTATGCTTTGGTTCCATGATCCCTATGAATTGAAAATGATGTTGCCTCTGCATGTCGACAAGTCTTTCAAAGGCTTTCTTTGTTTTCACCGATCTCACATTCCAAATTATTGCATTCATCATTGATTATGAGATTTAGAAAGGGTCCTTCTTGTTTGAACCCCAGGTGGTACTATACTTTGATTCTCTTTGGACTGTTTCTTCTTGCCCCTCCCAGCAGATTTAGCCTGTTCAATTACTCTAGGAGATAGGTCACCTTGCCTCGCCACATTCTTAAAGTTTTGTGCTGTTGATTCTGCATCTAGATCCCTTCCTTTATCTCCAACATTCTCCTCATCTCCCTGATCCTTTTGTTGAGCTGCCAATTGATTTCTCATTTTAATAGGGATCACAGATCTGTTAGCACTCTCCTTCCCTTCCTTTCCTTTTATTGCAGAAACACCCAATGGAACAGTAACATTCAATGGAACAGAATTTGAATCTATTTGTTGCAGCTGTATTTCCTTTGTCTATTGCACTGTTTGATTCAGTGCAGCTCCTTGATGAATCTTAGGGCTGGTTGTTGCATCATCTGTAGCCACCTTATCCTCCCTAGTTCCCCCAGGATCATTCAAAAAAGCATCCTCCACATTGGTAAATTTCTCTGCAGCTTCAGTTGTGTCAGGAAGCACCTGCACAGTTGTAACCACTCCTTTTTGCACTGTTTGATTTTCATTGGCCTGCTGTTTGTCACTGATTGTTGTCACAGCTTGTACTCTTTGTTCATTCACACTTTGTTCCTCCTCTCCATATTGATCTTCTACTTCTAAATCATCACTCTCCTCCTCATCTCCTATCAATTCCCCTTCTTCTGATTCCTCCTCAATTTGATTTTGCCATAATTTACCTTCACCCAACTGAATTCTCTTAGAACCTTTTAGCATGGCATCTGCAACCAGTGAGTCTTGTGAAGGAACCTCTTGACATGAGGTATTGGTAGCAACTAAATTATCACTAAAGGTTCTTTGCACCCACTGTGATATAGACTCTCTTTTAGTTACATGATTTCCCTTTTCTTTGATACCTGAATCACCTTTGTTACCTTCTTTTGACACCCCAGTTCCTGCAGGCATAGGGTTGAATAGTGGAGCAGCTGGATTTAGTGTTTTTCCAGTAGGTGTTGATCTAGGACTAGTATTCTGATTGTTGTCATCTTCTACTACTACAAGCTGATTATTAGCCTCCTGATTTCCCCCATTCTGCAATACCACAGCATTATCATTAGCTTGAATCTGCTGTTGCACCACAGTATTATCCTCATTCCCAACTTCCACAACTTCCAGTAGTGCAAATTTATTTCCCACCTGTACCTGCTGCCCCTAATTTTGATTAACAGGAACTATTTCTTTTCCAGTAGTTCCTTGAGCTTCCTTCTGATGAGCAGCCTTCTTATTGCGATTATCTCTAACCTCTTTCCAGTGTTCCTTGGCCTTGCCATTAATATTGCCTACCACTTTCCCACTCGATAAAATCATTAAAGGTCCCTGTTGATTTATGTTTGCTGCTACAGTATCCTTCTCACCTTGTTTAGTAACTTCATTCCCAGATTGGTGCTCAGCAAACTTATTCTCCATTAGTTCTGGATGAATCCTCCAACACTCAATCATCCCATGACCTTGTAATTTGCATTCTTTACAATATTTGGGCAGGTAATCATATTTAATGTTCACCCATTCAGTCCTCACGACTCCAGTTGCCTCATTCGCTATGTCCATACGCACCTTCTTAGGTAAGTCATCTAAAAGATCGACAAGAACTTTCACTCTTGCACAGCTAGGCCTCGTTTATTAATTGTAGCCATATCAAGATGAAGAGGCTTACCCACTGCTGACGCCAAAGAAAATAGACACTCCTTGACGAAATAAGTTGGTAATAAATTTGGGAACGAAATCCACGCCATTACTTTTGGTGTTTCCTCGCCGGCCTTGAATTTTGCATCATAAATCAAAGTCCTTAGTTGATGTTCATAGCCAGCCTTGTCTTTCACATAGTACACACTCTTCGATGTGAAATCAATAAAATCTTGCCATAACGTCAATCGTACTAATACATGCCTGTCGCGAAGGTATCCAATATTACACTCGCCTTTAATTCCACATTGCAACGGCACAATTCGACGTAATTCACTAAACTCAGGCCATCCATATAAAAATTTGCAAACTACTGCATATTGTAATCCTTCCAACACGTTCATCCGATCAACCTCTGCTTCAGTGAACTTCACCATAGGTTGTCCTTGTAACAGCACTGGTCGAGAAATGGGAATTGGCTCAACAGTATACTGTTTTGACTTGGTTGCATGCACTGGTGCATTGATCGTGGTAGGTTTAAGTATCTGGGAGTAATCTAATGGCTTGGGTATTGGTGTATTGTTGTTTGGGACAGTAGGGGACACTTGGGAGGGCTGACCAGCCATGCGAGAGGGCTGGTCGCCGGCCGGCGAAGCCATTGAAGGCTGCTCGCGATGGCAGTGCTGTGATCGCCAAAATCGCCTATTTGAGGAGAGAGAACAGAGCGTTTTCTTTACTTTTTGAGTTCTTAAAGCACAAGTAAGGTGATTTTAGAGGAGATAAACACACAATCTTGAGGGTAAGTAATTTTATCTTTGTTTTGATTATATATTTATTTTTTCATAGATTATTACATCTAAATCAAGGAGAAGAAATTGGGGGCTTTGTCTAAATTTTTCTAAAGTGACTATTTAAGATTTGAACATCGACTTGGAGTCGGATTTGAGTGAATTTAATATGGTTGGGCTCGTAATTAAATGGGCTATCGGAATTTGTGAGTTTTGTCAGGTTCTGAGGTGTGGGCCCGGGTTGATTGTTTGGTTGACTTTGAGTTTTTTTATTAAAGATTCGACCTTTATCGTTTTGGTTTGCTCACTTTGGCATTATTTGATGTTTTGCATTTCTTTGGCTAGTTTCAAGTCGTTCAGAGGTTATCTGGCACGGGATGGTGTTTCTAGAGTATTGTTTGGCTTGCTCGGTATTTGATTCGGCTTGTGCGAGGTAAGTAACATTTCTAAACTTGGAATTGAGGGTAATTTTCTCCGGGAACTAGGTTATTTGTGATGTGTTGGGGTGACGCACATGCTAGGTGATGGGCATGTGGGTGTGCACCGGAGTAATCATGATTCGAGTTGATTTTTAGGCTATTACCAGACTTATTTTGCTGTTATCTCTTGCTATATTCGTGTTCTCCCTACTGATTTGATTATCTGAGAAGTGATTCATGTTAAAAATTATGTTTATGCTATGTGATTATTTGGTTGAGACCTAGTGAGACTATTTATGTTATTTTTGGCTATCTGATTTAACTGTAACTAAACACTCATTCATGATTCTTCATTTGCATATCATATCTCAGTCTCTATTCTTTATTCATCGTTACATCACACATTTTTGTTACTTTCCGTATGTGGTACAGTTTGGCTGAGTGATATGAGATTGTGAGCCCTTGAGACTTAAGAGATTGATGACACTGAGGTGGGCCTTAGAAATATGGTGAGAGAGTGTTATTTGGATCGAGTTGCACATCGCAGCAGGCCATATTGGCTTTATTATCAGTGGATCGGGTTGCACGCCACAACAGGCCTTAGTGGTTTTATTATTATTTGGATCGGGTTGCATGCCGCAACAGGTCTTATTGCCTTTATTGATATTTTGATCGGGCCACACGCTGCAACATGCCTTATTAGCTTCTGATTAACGCTTGAGCGGGATCCGACCCTCCAGAATCTGACACACCAGCAATGAGCACAAGCACAGTGTTATATACACGTGCTTAAGTAAGGGGCTTTTGAGCCAGGCACCCGTACACTACTGAGTGATTGTGTGTGTGTGATGGAATGGGGACAATTGAGCCAGGTAACTTGAGTGTGCTTCACGGTAGCACTGTGAAATCATTTACTTGGCATGTATATTTGACATGTAGACATGGAGATGTATTTTCCTCACGCTAGATGCTATGTGACATTTGATGACTTGACATGTATATTGACATGTAGGCATAGAAATGTACTCTCCTCATGCTATTTGGTAAACAAAAAATTGTGATGTTGTAAATTGGAAAACACAGTTCTTTGATAAAAACATGTTTAATTGATTTCAGTGGTAAGACCGTTATACTTGAAAAACATGTCTATTATACTATAGTTGTGAACAAGTTGAGCATAATGCCTTTTAAGTTATTCACTTTTACTATTTTCATTATATAAACACGAGTTGCTATTGGCCATTGGTAGTGCACTCTGACCTCTTTTCGAGCTTGTTACTGCTTTCAACCTGAGGTTAGGTTTGTTACTTATTGAGTACATGGTATCGGTTGTACTCATACTACACTTCTACACCTTGCGTCCAGATCTTGGAGTTGATGTTGTTGTGTATGGCGGGAGCTGGCATTGAAGATGTACCTGCTTTTCGAATATAGCTGCCACTTGTCCTTGGTAGCTTTAGATTTGCAAATCTATTCATGTATATTTCAAACAAATGATGTATTTATTTCGTACCAGCTTTGTAAATTTTAAGTCTTAGAAGCTCATGAGTTGTACTACCAATCCTTGGATTTTGTATAGAAGTTCAGTAGTTTTCTCATTGGCTCCTATTATTCTCATTTGAGTCGTGTTGTATGTTTGGCTTACCTAGATGGTTTGGTTAGTTTCCATCACGACTAGTTGGATTTTAGGTCGTGACAAGTTGGTATTAGAGCTCTAGGTTCATAGGTTCTACGAGTCATGAGCAAGTGCCCAGTAGAGTCTTGTGAATTAGTAGGATGACGTACATTCCTATCTTCGAGAGGCTACAGGTCATCTAGGATAAAGTTGTCATCTTTCTTTCCTAATTGTGGTCATTAACTCAGCTTGAAGCGTATCTCTTAATTTCCTTCCACTCACACATTTGTTATGTGAGCGCTCGACATCAGCTGTGCATCGATGGCTTGTGATAACATGGATGAGGTGCGAGATGTGTTTTCTATATTTTGTTGATGGTCCAATCTAGAGGACTAAAGGCCAGTTTTAGGTTGCAACTTGGGACCGATAGTTTGAGTTGTGTAAGCATGTGTTTTTAGACTTATATGTCCGGTAGTGTCCCTAAGAGTGGAATTTATGGCTCGGTGAGTGGTTGGATGGTTATATGATGAGTATGATGTGAGCGCGGGATGTGTTTATATGGCTTAGATGTGACGAGAAGAGTTTTCTTGGGATGTTAAAAGGACTATTGGGTTCTTGATTTATGTCTTGATGTGTTGTACAGTCTCGAGTTGTGACGTTTTTAGGGATCTTTCACGTTGTTCATTTGTGGATGAAATAGATGCTTATGTTTTGTTGACGAGCTTAGACTCTGGAATATTTAATGAATGCATAGTGGTTATGACTATGGTGGGGCGTAAAGAGATGCCAGTTTGAGGCTAAGCAGGTGGATTATCTCCTGCGGGATGTTCTGAGGTTGTGTGATCCCTATGATATTTTTGTGGAGAGTTTTCTCTTACCGGTAGGTTATATATGTTACAACTGAGTTTGGATTGCTTGAATAGGTTCGCATGACTATCACAACAATGAATGTGAGCTTAGCAGATGATTTGAGGTATTTCTATAATTAGTGCCACATGGGTTCATGAAGGACTTTGTTGAATTACAGTACAGGATTATGGCAGTTATGGAATAAGGTTATTGTGGGATATCGAATATTATGTCATATGGCTTCGAGCCAAGTGGAGGAGTCTGCTATGAATGATCAGATTGCACGATTATGTGTTTTATTAGTTTCGGCCTGAGGCATGTTTGAGGATCAGTTATGACTTGAAGAAGTTGGTTTTGCGGATGACTCGGGAAAGAAAATTCCTGGATGTATGATGTATTACACCATATGGATATATGAAAGTCTTGGAATGGTTTACGTTTGTTGTTCGTGATGGATGTAATGTACTAAGAAAATGGAGTCACTCGGTTGCGTTAAGGTGGGGTTACGTTTTGGGTGTTGGTGTGATAATGGGGCACAAGTTGTTTGGCTCGTATTAGCGGTATAATGGAGAGTAGAGAAAAGTGGAGGACTCTCGAAAAGGTTCTAATGGGTTCAAGAATCATATGCGGTATTTAAAAAATTTCCAAATTTGTGAATGGCTAAGATTTGAGATTTGTATTGGATTGGTGTCAGTTTTCGCAATATTTCTGAATCATTATAGATTCTATATTTTAGTATCATAGAGATTAAGAAAACAGCTTTAGATTCACATGAGGTCCCTTCTAAGTGGGTATCTCGGGTATGGTATTTTGGCTGTTTATGAGGGAATACAATAGTTTATGGGCTTCAGGGTGGCGTGGTTTCATGTTAGGATCTCTTGTGCTGAGCTTTGGTTAAGGATCATGGTGTACTGGAAAGAGGAAGTGTCGACCTGAGGGTAATTCAAAAGGAACTTAGAGAAATAGTACATCTTGGTAGTAGGTTGGATCAGCACGATAATGGATATGAACGGTACTTTTGGTTCTTATGATGTGGTGAGGCTTTGCCAGTGTTTTGTGTAAATACTCTTGGGTTGGCGACCTGCGTGACTTGGTTGAGTTAGAGGGATTCAGTTTGGATGGCTTGGTTATTTGCAAATGGGTTTGGAAGAGTTCTCGACGGTGTCTACCTCGGCTTAAGATGAATATTTTCTATATGTATGTAGGGTATGCTACGTGTTGTGATTTTCTCGTAGATGATTCCGGCCGACGGAGAATGTATCCTGCTGGTGCCTCCAAGTTGTTAATGAGATTCTCGTACTTTTCATATGATGGCATGATAAATACGGTGCGACGTATGGGATTGAGGTTTGTATGTACAAGGTTGCAGTTCAGTTTTGAAGGGAATGTCATAAGTTTTAGATAGTATGAACGGTCTCAGATGTTTAGATGAATGATAGTACTATTTGGTGCCTAAGAAGGGTGCGCATTTCAGAAGGTGCACTGTTTTGACTTACAGATGCTTCATTGATATTGTGATACTCACATGGTTGATCGACTGCTGATGTTCAGATTTTGCTATGTGAAACGGAAGAATTATGGAAGTATTTCTTATGGAATGACTTTGTATGAAGGATGTGTCAGTCACTTGAGCGATCGAGTTGGGATCGGATATGGCGATTCTAGTATTCTAGGAATTTGGAGACTGGAGTTCTCAAAGGTAGATTATTCCTCGATTACGAATTGTGAAGGTACGGCCAAAGTTAGACAGTTAAAAGTATGTGTCATAGAGAGGTTATTGTGGACTTTCGGGGGGTTATCTATCTATTTGTGGATGACCGGAGTTGATTTGCGATCCCATTGGTAGGCCTAATGAGGATGTTTATTATACACCAAATCAAATTTGTTGACTCAGCGTTGTTGTTGTTGAGGGATGTGTCATTCGGTTAAAGTTGAGCTTGTTCGTGCTCTGATATGCTCTATGTGTTACTCTTCTATGCTATGATGGGTTGTAAGACTGTGACTATTTGCACACATGATGCAGTTCAGTTCAGTCCTTGTGACGAAATTCGGGCGAGATGGTTCTTGGGTTGTTGAATGGTTGATTGCACCTTGGTTATGGTCTTTCATTTTTGTGGTATGTGGATCTATCCGTTTCTCCATGGTTATGCTCATGCACTTCGTGTGTTTGTTGTTGATTTGTGTATGGTTGTTGATTTTGAGCATTATGGCATGAGGTATTTCATGTGGACAGTGTTTGGATTGGGTCACGTATCGTGGCGGAGTTATGTTGGGATATGACCATTGTGCTTATCTCGTGCGTTCTGTCTCTCCTCTGGGTAATGGTTTCATAACAGTGTGCTTTGTGGTAGTAACTGTTGAGTTTGCGATACAGTTCTCTCATTTATTTCTCTTTCCATTATTGGGTACATTCGAGTTGTTGCTTGTTTGATGCACGGATTGCACAGTTTGTGGCTTTAGGTAGTATTGGTATGGAATGTTATTAGAGCAGCTTGTATTTGATGAGATGAGGTCATTGGACCTAGAACGAGTGCTACTGTTGATATGTTTTGAAGAAATGTCACTAGTCAGCTTAGAATTTGGCTATGGTTCTTGTCGGGCAAGAGAGCTCCACGACTTGTTGGCCTGATGGGTGGTTATGAGATTCTACATGTTTCCTTCATCATTGGAAGTGTACGAATGTTTAGAACAAGGCTTCATTTGACATGAGGTTTGTTACCGGTATCGGATTTTTTAATGGGCAACTATTGTGATGGGAAGTTACTGCTACGGATATCTGAGTTATGCGGTATATCATATGATTATATCTTGGGTTGTGGTTATGGATTGATACAGCTTGTTCAGGCTTGCACTGTGTTCAGATGCGAGAATCGGGTTTGTAATGGATTCTGAATTTTGGAGATTTGATTCTAAGATTTATAGGCTAAAGTTGAAGTAAGGATCTTTAGTTATATTGTATTGTCAGGCTTACATGGATTGGGGTGATGTGGGATCACCCACGGGTATGTGCAAGGTGAGTTTATATAGTGGTATGATGGCATTAGCACGACTCTTGGCACGTTCGAGAACGAAGGTATGTTTAAGTGGCGGAAAATGTAACGACCCGACCGGTTGTTTTGAGCAATTGTACTCAGTTTGATGGTTTGAGGTCATGAGTAGCTCTATATGATGTACTATGACTTGTGTGTATCGGCGATTTTGGTTTTCGGGTGATTTAGGATTGATTTGGAAGAATGATTCTCATCTTAGATGCTTTAAGTTAGAAGAGTTGACCAAGTTAGAATTTTTGTATATTTGACTCCGGATCGAAGTTATGATGGTTCTGTTCGGTCTACATGGTGATTTTAGACTTGGGCTTATGCCCGGATTTGCATTTGGATATTTTTAGAAGGTTTTGGCGGTAATTGGCGAAAGTTGGCAATTTGATGATATGGAAAGTTCATAGGTTTGATCGGGATTTGACTTGATGATATCGGTTTCTAATTTTTGTTCCGGGAGTTGGAATAGGCTCGTTATGTCACTTGGAACGTGTATACAAAATTTAAGGTCATTCCGAGTTTATTTAATATGGTTCGGCACGAGTTATTGAAGTTGAAAGTTCAAAAGTCCATTAAGTTTGATTTGAGGTGCGACTCGTGGTTTTGATGTTATTATGTGTGATTTTAGGCCTCGAGTAGGTCTATGTTATATTTTGGGACTTGTTGGTATGTTCGGATGTGGTCCCCAGGGGCTCGGGTGAGTTTCGGGGTGGTTTCGAACCATTTCTAGGCCATTTTCAGTCTAGTTTTTTGCTACAAGGGTGTGAATCATGATCACAGACCTTTGTACTGCATTCGCGAAGAGCAAATTGTTGTTTGGGCCTTGTGAATCGCAATGGCGTAGAAGCAGTTATACTGTCACAGGGCTGACTTGGAAGCTTATATCTTGCAATCCATAAGAAATTTGGAGGTGATCCAAAAACAAACGTTGTAGCCCTTTAATTCTAGCTTTCAGAAAATCAAAACATTTGTCACTTGGAGCTCTGCACAAAAATTTAAGGTGGATACACTACAGTATGTCTAGGAAGAGTTTGGGAAGGGTTAATGGAATTTGTTCATCGTGGTCGCGGGGACAAGACCGCGATCACAAAGGATAAAACTACGTTGTATTTTTTTGGAATCACGATCACGAGGTTGATAATCGTAATCGCAAAGAAGGGCAGCTGGCAATGCATTAAAACATCCAATTTCGGGATTTTGAGTTTATCTTCTTCACTTCTTGAGTTCTTGGAGCACAAGTAAGGTGATTTTGGAGGAGATAAACACCGAAATCTTGAGTGTACGTAATTTTTTCTTTATTTTGATTATATATTTTGTTTTTCCATAGATTATTACATCTAAATCAAGGATTTGAAGAGAAGAAATTGGGGGTTTTGTCTAAAAAAATTCTTAAAGTGAATATTTGAGATTTGAACATCGATTCGGAGTCGGATTTGAGTGAAATTAGTATGGTTGAACTCGTAATTGAATGGGTTATCAGAATTTGTAAGTTTTGTCAGGTTCCGAGGTGTGAGCTCGGGTTGACGTTTTGGTTGACTTTGAGTTTTTGATTAAAGATTTGACCTTTATCGTTTGGGTTTGCTCCCTTTGATATTATTTGATGTTTTGAGTTGCTTTCATCTAGTTTCGAGCCGTTCGGAAATTTATTCGCATGGGATGGCATTTCTAGAGTATTGTTTGTCTTGCTCGATATTTAATTTGGCTTGTTCGAGGTAAGCAATATTTTTAAACTTGGATTTGAGGGTAATTATCCCTGGGAACTATATTATTTGTTATGTGTTGGGGTGACGCACATGCTAGGTGACGGGCGTGTTGGCATGCACCGGGATTATCATGATCCGAATTGACTTTTAGACTATTACCGGACTTGTTTTGCTGTTATCTTATGTTATATCTGTGTTTTTCCTACTTGTTTGTTTATCTGAGTTGTGATTCGTGTTATGTGATTATTTGGTTGAGACCTAATGAGACTATTTCTATTGTTTTGGGCTATCTACTTTAACTGTAATTAGTGTTTTAAAAGGCTTGGACTTAAGACGAGGCGTTTCACATATGCCTCAGTGAGGCCTAAGCCCCGAGGCACAGGACGTAAGCCCCATGGGTATTTAATTTTTTAATATTTTATAAAATAATATAATTACAGTAAATATTTATAAATAGGTAAAATTGTATAAAATTTGAAGAAAACTATAAATATGTGAAAAATATATATATATAGATGTGCTTCATCCTCACAAAAACTAGTTAAAACAATCTATTATACGCTACTTACAAGCACAAATAGCTTGAGTCGAAAAGAATAAAGTTTTCTACATGGAGGAACAAAAAGGATAACTAACCTACAGTTTGAATTTTGAATTTTCTGCTATGAAGAAGAATGGATTTCTCTTTGTAATTGTAAAAAAATGAATATTCATTGCTTTTGGGAGATATTGGCAGACTAGCGGACAAGATAAAGAATCGGGAAATACCATAAATTAGGGCTTCAATCAATAAAAAAAGTCTTGACTTTTAAATTTAATACATTTCAATTCCTTTTTAAAACTTTTGAGTAATTACAAGCTGATTTTTGGGTATTATATGAAGGACTTATTAAAAGAAAATTATTTTAATTTGAAAAAGTCTTTGAGGCATACACCTCACTACAAAAACGTGCCTCGAACGCCCGGGAGTAAGCCTCTTGAGACTTTCGCCCCACACCATCGCCTCGGGGCATTTTTGGTGCGCCTCGCCCCAGGGCTAGCCCCGAAATGCCTTTTAAAACATTGACTATAATTATACACTCAGTCATGATTCGTTATTTGCATATCATATCTCAATCTCTGTTCATTATTCATTGTTACATCACACGTTGTTGTTACTTTCTATATGTGGTACTGTTTGGCTGAGTGATATGAGATTGTGAACCCTTGTGACTTGAGAGATTGATGACCGAGGTGGGCCTTAGAGCCATGTTGAGAGTGTTATTTGGATCGAGCTATGCACTGCATCAGGCCATATTGGCTTTATTACTATTGGATCAGTAGCATGCGGCAATAGGCCTTATTGGCTTTATTGATATTTGGATCCGGCTGCACGTTGCAGCAGGCCTTATTGGCTTTTGATTATCGCTTGGCCAGGATCCGCCCTTCGGATTCTAGCATACCAGCAATGAGCACAAGCACAGTGATATATACACATGCTTTGGTGAGGGGCTTTTCAGTCAGGCACCCGTACACTATTGAGTGATTTTGTGTATGTGATGGAGTGGGAGCAATTGAGCCAGGCATCTTGAGTGTGTTGAGAGTGAGTGTGCTTAACGGTAGCACTGTGAAATCATTTACTTGGCATGTATATTTTACATGTAGGCATGGAGATGTATTTTCCTCATGCTAGATGGTATATGACATTTGATCAATTGACATGTATATTGACATGTAGGCATAGAGAAGTACTTTCCTCATGCTATTTGGTAAACGAAAAGCCTTATCTGATGTTGTAAATTCGAAAAACATAGTTCTTTTTCATAAACACATGTTTAATTAATTTGAGTGGTAAGATTTGGTATTGACTATTATACTTGAAAAGCATGTCTACTATCATGTAGCTGTAAACGAGCTGAGCATAATGCCTTTTAAGTTATTCACTTTTACTGTTTTCATTATATTATCACGAGTTGTTATTGGCCATTAGTATTGGACGCTGACCTCCGTCCGAGCTCGTCACTACTTTCAACCTGAGGTTAGGTTTGTTACTTATTGAGGACTTGGTATCGGTTGTACTTATACTACACTTCTGCACCTTGCGTGCAGATCTTGGAGTTGATGTTGCTGTGTACGGCGGGAGCTGGCATTGAAGATGTACCTGCTTTCCGAATATAGATGTCATTTGTCCTTAGTAGGTTTAGATTTGCAAATCTGTTTATGTATATTTCGAACAGATGATGTATTTATTTCGTACCAGCTTTATAAATTCTAAGTCTTAGAAGCTTATGATTTGTACTGCCAATCCTTGGGATTTTGTATAGAAGTTCGGTAGTTTTCTTATTAGCTCATATTATTCTCATTTGAGTTGTGTTGTATGTTTGGCTTACCTAGCGGGTTTGGTTAGGTGCCATCATGACTAGTTGGATTTTGGGTCATGACAGCATTTGCATAGGGTGAATACTAGACGAGGTTGCTAGTGGATGACCTTCGCATTCCCGTGTTGGAGGTCACATTCGCACAGGCTAATTGAGGTGATGGGTCACATTCGTGGGGATCAAACTGCGTTCACAAAGAGGATTTTGGTCGGCTGATGGTTTGTTCTTCGCGATCGCGAAGTAGGTCCTGCCATCACGAAGAGGACCTGATGTTCTAAATGTCAATACCACACAAGAGGGGGGGTGATTTGTGTGGTACTCAATTTTTCGCTTAAACTGCTTCTGGAAGGACCTGGTTTTTCTAGGTGTACTTATTACTACTGTTTACGGAATTAAAAGTACATAAAATAAAGAACACAAAGATTTTACGTGGAAAACACCTGGCTCAAAAGGTGAAAAAACCACGACCTACTACTCAGTAGGATTTTCCCAAACTTCCACTAAAATCATTGAGACAAAACTGCATTTACAAAACTCTTTGTAAACCTAAGGATTAACTCTAATCCCGTTGTGGCAACCAGCCTCTAACTGCTGTGACAACTTCAAGTTAACTCTAACTTGAATACTCAAAGTACCTAATACAATTGCTTCTAGATAAAGCTGAAAGGAACAATATGAAACACCTACTACAATTAAACTAGAAATAAAGAAAGACACATAAAACTCTTTATAAAGCTGGTTCTTCAATCTGGTTCATGTAGCTTCTGGTTTGCACACTTGAATCACACACGAACTGCTTGCAAAAAGCCTTGCTATTTTGCTCCCAATTCACGTTTAACTTCTGCATTTTTGTGCAACACTTTAATGTGAGAACATCTTGCAATTTATAGAGTTAGTAGATGAAGAAATAACAAGAGTTCTGATACAACTCTTCCTTGATGGAAGAGTTCTAGTTGATTTCAACTTCTAACTCCTTCCCTCTCTTGGATAGTGTTCTCTTTGATTAAGGAGTCCCTCTCCTTATCAATTATGCAACCTTTTCGATTAGGAGATATTAAATACACCAAGTTAAGCTTATCTCCTTCACGTGCAACCCACATGCTCGAATCTGCCCGTCTTAGTGCACCTGATGGATGGACCACTAGATGGACCTGGTTCATGTCTGAGTTCCTTTGTCAGTCTTCAAAACTAACCTTTACTTGGGCCAACAAATTCCTCCTTTTTGATGATGACAAACTCTGTGCTTTTCATAAGCTTAGGCCCTGTTCCAACTCAGCTCAACATCAACACAATGTTAGAAATATTTTTCCTTTTTATCACTTATCATCAAGGACCAGGTATATTAGGTTATAAACATCACTGTTCAAACTGTAAACATCACCTGTTTAAAGCACAACCTTTTTTCCCCCTTTTGGCATCATCGAAAAGTTGCATAAAAAATGTGAGATAACCAGATTTTAAAACTTACTCATGGCCACTGGGGCTACTTCAAATGCAATCATGAATTAATCATCATAGATCAAGCTAAGAATTTTAACCATCAAAGAAATATAAACAAACAGTTAGAGCAAAAGGCAGTGAATTTCATTGATGATTGATAAGATTCTACCACAAAGCATAAGAAGAAATAAAAATACTGAAACCATGAGCAAAAGAAACAAAGTCCCGAATTGGGTCACTGGTTGATCTACACTAGGTTAGGATTTAAGGCTTGGAAGAGGTAGGGGCTGGGTTATTTGCTTGGAGAAGTTTCAGCATGTCTTGAATAATTCCATCATTCTTCTCCTTTTCCCTTGCAAGTTCAGTTCTGAGAACATCTCTCTCAGATTCTACTTCAACCAATCGTGTCTTCAGCCTTGCTATCTCAATATCCTTTGCCTCACTCTCCTGTACCAAGACTCTGACTTTGCTATTGATAGGTGTCTTTTTAGATGAACCATATTCATTAAGAATGACCTTGACTTCATAATCGCAAGCAAGCAGAGTATTAACCCCACTTCTTCATAGGTACCTTGAAATGTGCAAGCACAGTTGTGAGAATGAAACCATAGGGAATGGCATGAGTTTTGGTGCCATTGATAACCCTATCAGTAGGTCCAAAAGGGTTTCCTGTTCAGATGGAACAGGTTCATCTATATTTCTCAAGTTGAACCTACCCCTCAGCAGCTTCCCACTTCCCCCTGTTTTGCTCACACTCTCTTCTATTTCAGTAATTTCCTCTCCCCAAACAACCATTGCACCAGTTTCTTTTGTTCGACCAACAGGAGTGGGTGAAGAATCAACCACTCTTTTACCCTTCCCCTCCAGCACTCCTAGCACCCTTGCTCTCTTTTTCGTTTTCTTTTTTACCACCAACTTCTCCAGATTATGTAGACTCTATACCTGCTATACATCCTACAAATCTATTCTCCAAATTTGCAGCAACTTTAGAAATTGTCTCAAGAGAAACTTTAGAATCAGAAGATACCTATTCAGTTTTGAAAGACCTACTTTCTTCCCCCTTAGTAGCAGACTTAAATGAATCTTCAGATTTCTAGGATTCTTCTTCCCTACCTGCTTTCAATTGCTTGTTTATTTGCTTGGTGATGAAGGATTTTCAGAGGTGTTTGACATATCTAGGCTAGGGTATGAAAAGAAGAGAATTAGATTGTGTTTGGAAGATCAAAGAAGAATGAGAGTTTTTGACGGCTGAGAGAGATGAAGTATGGAATACACTAAAGCTGATCAACATACAGGGGAATAATTGATGGGGTAACTACAGCTTTTCAGACTCTTAGAAGTTTTAATCAAACTGAAATTCAATTTTGAAGAGACGTTGGAGTGTATCCCTAGAATCTAGGTACTTCCATTTGGTTGGGACTCTTTTGAACGGGACTGGTTCACTTGTAACGGATATGTCCAAAAGGAGTTTGGTATTTGGTAGGACTCTCTGCTCATGATCCAAATATGGTTATTTCAAATTATGCAGAGTGTAGAAAACATACCGTGTTATCTTGATGAACCAGGTTCTTTACTGATAATTCTCTTGTGTGAGTCTAGATTTGCCAAAATAGAGAAAATATCATTAGAGATTAATGAGTCATTTTAACACATGGCACGAGAGTATACTATGGAAAGTGTGAGACTGAGCAAGATTTAATTTAATTATACACAACTTACAGACTTTCTAACCAAATTTTTTTTCGTTTAACCTTGAACTGGTCCTTTTAGGTGATCTTAATCATCCCTAATTCCAATATGTTCCTCTCAAAGTGATCTCTACTTAAGGCTTTTGTGAAGATGTCAGCAATTTGCTTTTCAGTAGCACAAAACTCCATAGTGATCAAGCCTTTCTCATAGTTGTTCCTCAAAAAATGGTGTCTAGCATCTATGTGCTTAGTTCTCTTATGATGAACCGGATTCTTAGTCATACTAATAGCACTAGTGTGTATCACAGAAAATAGGGATGCAACCAACTTCAATACCAAAATCCATCAACTGCTGCTTGATCCACAACAATTGAGCACAATCATGAAGCAGCAGCAGCATACTTAGCTTCAGCAGTAGATAAGGCCATTGAATTTTGCTTTTTGGTAGCCCATGACACAAGACATGAACAAGGAAGTGTGCCATACCTGAGGTGCTCTTCCAATCCACTAGGAAACCTGCATAATCAGTGTCAGCATATCCCACTAGATTAAAATTACTACCTTTTGGATACCAAAGGCAAAGGTCAGTGGTGCCTTTCAAGTATCTCAATATTCTCTTTACATTAGTCAAGTGGGACTCCTTTGAATCTTCCTGAAATCGAGCACAAAGACCTACATTGCACACAATGTCAGGTCTGCTATTAGTGAGATATAAAAGAGAACCAATCATTCCCCTATACAACTTCTGATCAACAGATGAACCAGGTTCATCTATATCCAATTTCGTGGATGTTGCAATAGGAGTGTCAATTTCTTTGGATGTTCCTTCCTGGTTTTGTTACTGAGGAATAGATTCATGGACAGGTTCCCTCGAGGTTTGAGGATCAGTTTCTCTCTAGTTAGTTCCCCCTGTCATGTTGCCCTGGGTGGAGGGACCTGTTCCATCACCTGTTCCTTCCTATGATGCATCTTCAAACTGGACTGTGGTTTCACCATTTGAATTTCTTATCAGCCCAATCTCTTCATTATCTTGCTCCTGCCTCTCAGAAAGAATGTTAGTTTTAGAAAATAACATATACATTTTTTCTACACACATAGTTCTTTTATTGTATATCTTATTAGCTTTACTATGTGAAGAATATCCCAAGAATACTCCCTCATCACTTCTGGGATCATACTTACCTAGGGAGTCTTTGCCATTATTGTGCACAAAGCACTTGCATCTAAATGCCCTAAGATGGGATATATTTAGCTTTCTCCCTTTAAGTGACTCATAGGGAATCTTCTTAACAAGAGGTCTAGTCATGCAAATATTTATGATGTAGCATGCAAATATTCAGCAAACTTAGCATTTTCAAATTCAGTTCCATGATCAGACCTAATTGATGCAAGTTGATTACCTAGTTGTTTCTGAGTTTTTCTAACAAAAGAAGTAAACATGTCAAATGCTTCATCTTTAGATGTTAAAAATAATGTCCAAGTAAACCTAGAGTAATCATCAACAAGCACCATCACATGTCTTTTACCACCTCTGCTTAATATTCTCACTGGACCACAGAGATCTATGTGGACCAGTTCCATCGTTCTGGTGGTACTTACCACTTTCTTGCATTTAAAAGAGGATATTACCTGCTTCCCCCTTGCACAAGCCTCACAAACTTTGTCTTCCTTGAACTTGATGTTAGGCAGCCCTATCACCAGGTCCTTGGAGACTAATTTGTTGAGTTGACTCAGACTTGCATGTCCAAGTCTCTTGTGCCAAAGGAGGGGATCATTGTCCAACACACTTAAGCAAGTGAGTTCATTTTCTGAAAGTGTGGACAAATCTACAATGTATGTATTGTTTACTCTTTTTCCCTGCAAAACAATCTTGTCAATGGTAAGATTAATCACAAAATATTTGGTAGTGGTGAATGCTACCAATTTACCTTTATCACATAATTGTGATACCCTGATTAGACTATACTTTAGGCCATCTATCAAGTAGACATTCTCAATAGAGTGAGAATCAGTCTTACCTACCTTTCCAACCCCAATGATCTCACCTTTCTTCCCATTTCCAAAGGAGACATTACCTCCTTTGAGGTCCTCAAGTGAAAGGAACTGGTTCTTGCTTCCTGTCATATGCTTTGAGCAGCCACTATCCATGTACCATATTTGGCTGCTCCCTTTCACTTGGACCCACAAAAGGAAATCAGGGGTTAGTCTTAGGAACCCAAACTAGTTTGGGTCCCTTTCTATAGGCAAAAGGGTAAATCAAATTCTTTTTAGCCCAACCTGGCAGCCTATTTTTCCCTTGAACAAATTCTTTATTCTTTTGACTAGCCTTTTCTATTGCAATACATTCACTTTTATAGTGACCAGTTTTACCACAATGTGTGCAAATTTTGTTCTCAGGAAGTGTGAGGGTCCCACTTTGGTGCTTGAGTCCCGTAGCCAAGTCCTCTTTTGTTGCTACTGTGATGCTCTTGCAACCAAGAGAGTGCATCAGAGGCCTTGTTCCATTTGCAAGTTCTGTCTAATTCATGTTTCACCTTTCCTAGATCTTCTTTTAGGACTTTAATCTGCTCATCTCTTTTGTACAGCTCATCTTTCATTTTTCCTACATTTTCTTCTAAAGTGAGTTGTGTGTGATCAGATTTCTTTTTACCAGTTCCTAATTTCAAATTTAGATTTTCAGATTTAAGCTCTAGGACTATGGTGTCAAGTTCATGAACCTGGTTCTTCAACTCAGCATTTTTACTATCACTCTCATTAGCCCTAAGTTCCAGGTTTTTGCACTTAGCTTTCAGAATCACACACTCCTTAGACAACTGTTCCTTTTCATTGTTTATAACTTCAAATTCATCAATGAAATCTAGAAGTAATTCAGATAGACTTTCTTTAGACAAAAACTTAATCTTGTCTTTGAGATGAATTATACTTACCTCAGATTCCTCATCGGATTTCCCAATTGCCATAAGTGCTTGTTCATCTCCATCTTCGTCTTCTGAGTCATCATCTGAGCTTTCACCCCAAGCAGCAACCATAGCCTTTGTTGATCCTTTGTTCTTCTTGTGATGAACTTGTTCCTTCTTCCTGTTCCTTCGTTCAGCTCTTTACTTTTTCCATTCAATTTCCTATTGAGGGCAGTTTTTGATGTGGTGATCAGTCTTCCCACACTTATAACACCCCTCATTGGTTTATTTTTCAGGAACCCTTGGTTTGTTGTAGCTTCCACTTCTTGAAGGACCATTTTCTCTCATTAGGTACTTCTTGAAATTCTTTGTGATCATGGTCATTTCATCCTCCTCTAGATCAGCACCTTCAGTGACTCTGAATGTCATGCTCCTTTCCTTCTTGGATGCATCCATCTTCATGGTTTGCTTTCTAAGTTCATAGGCAGTGAGATTTCCAATTAGCTCATCCAAATTAAGAGTGGCAATGTTCTTTGATTCCTGAATAGCTGTGATTTTGCTTTCCCAAGAGATTGGCAGTACCCTTGTCAAAATCTTCTCAACTTTGTCTTCTTCAAGAATAACCCTTCCAAGAGAATTAAGTTCATTTGTTACTGTGGTGAACCTTGTATACATCTCTTGGATGGTTTCCCCCTCATTCATGGTGAAATTCTCATATTGAGAATACAGCAGTGTTCCTCTGGACCTCTTCACTTGAGGTGTTCCTTCATGAGCCACTTGTAGAGTGTCCCATATTTCCTTAGCAGTTGTACAGCTTTGGATCGTGTTGTATTCGTCTGGTCCTAGTCCACATACAAGCCACTTCTTGGCCTTAGCATTTTTCTCCCATTTTCTCAGGTCCTCAGCAGTACAATCAGCCCTTGTTTTTGGCACATCAATTCCTTCAGCATTCTTCTTAGTGGTTGCTAGGGGACCATCAGTGACTATGTCCTAGAGTTCATAGTCTTCTCCTATGATGTGATCTCTCATCCTGTTTTTCCACCAAGAGTAGTAGTGGCCATTAAAAAGTGGAGGCCTAATAGTGGATTGCCCTTCCCAGTTCCCAGGTGGTGCACTCATGTTGATCTTTTCCTAAGGTGTTAGCCACTTCAAGGATAACCCGCTCTGATACCAATTGATGTTCTAAACGTTAATACCACACAAAAGGGGGGGTGATTTGTGTGGTACTCAATTTTTCGCTTAAACTGCTGCTGGAAGGACCTGGTTCTTCTAGGTGTACTTATTACTACTGTTTGCGGAATTAAAAGTACATAAAATAAAGAACACAGAGATTTTACGTGGAAAACACCTGGCTCAAAAGGTGAAAAAACCACGACCTACTACTCAGTAGGATTTTCCCAAACTTCCACTAAAATCACTGAGCCAAAACTGCATTTACAAAACTCTTTGTAAACCTAAGGATTAACTCTAATCCCGTTGTGGCAACCAGCCTCTAACTGCTGCGACAACTTCAAGTTAACTCTAACTTGAATACTCAAAGTACCTAATACAATTGCTTCTAGATAAAGCTGAAAGGTACAATATGAAATACCTACTACAATTGAACTAGAAATAAAGAAAGACACATAAAACTCTTTATGGAGCTGGTTCTTCAATCTGGTTCATGTAGCTTCTAGTTTGCACACATGAATCACACACGAACTGCTTGCAAAAAGCCTTGCTATTTTGCTCCCAGTTCACGTTTAACTTCTGCGTTTTTGTGCAACACTTTAATGTGAGAACATCCTGCAATTTATAGAGTTAGTAGATGAAGAAATAACTAGAGTTCTAATACAACTCTTCCTTGGTGGAAGAGTTCTAGTTGATTTCAACTTCTAACTCCTTCCCTATCTTGGATAGTGTTTTCTTTGATTAAGGACTCCTTCTCCTTATTAATTATGCAACCTTTTCGATCCGTAGATATTAAATACACCAAGTTAAGCTTATCTCCTTCACGTGAATTCCACATGCTTGAATCTGCCCGTTTTTGTGAACCTGAGGGATGGACCACTGGATGGACCTGGTTCATGTCTGAGTTCCTTGTCAGTCTTCAAAACTAACCTTTACTTGAGCCAATAGGACCCCTAGGCAAACTTACATAGTACTCTATTTAGAGGACTTTTTTATTTTATCAAATTTTGAGTTATATAGCTCGGATTTGGGCGGTTTTAGAGTTTCACGATTTGAATTGTGGTAAGTATTTTTACTCGGATTTAGTTATATTTCATGATTCTATCCTTGTTTTAGCATTTATTTGATGAATCTAAGTAAGAGAAATTAGGGATTTTAGTAAAAGGTTCTTTAAATGAAATGTGATAATATGAAGGTAGATTTGAGGTTGGAATTGGATAAAATTGGTATGGTTGAATTCGTATTTGAACGAGTGTTCGGAATTTGTGACTTTTATAAGGTTCTGGGGTGCGAGCTCGGGGTTGACTTTTTGGGTTGACTTTTTTATTCTTGTTCAAGATCGAAGCTTTATTATTCAGAATCATTTCCTATAGCTTTTGTTTATGATATTAAGTTATTTTGTCAAGATTCAAGTCGTCTGAAGGTTGATTTGCATGGGAAGGGTTTATTATAGGAAAGGAAGTAGCTTGTTTGAGATAAATATATTGCCTAACTTTGTGTACGGGAACTACCCCCATAATATTTGGTCAATTGCATTATTTGAATTATGTGAAAGACGTGTAGATGAGGCGACGAGTGTGTACCTGGGCTTATAAGTGAAAATTGACCGGTTTAGACTCTTTGGTTATTAATATACTTTTAATTGAAGTTGTTGTTATATGGAATATCTTTCATTGTCGAGTTATTTCCCATTTTATTTTGTTGTTGTTGAACTTCTTGTATACATTGTTGTTGAGCCGTGGGATATTGATATTATTGTTTCGGCAATATTGTGGCATATGTGGACATGTTGTGGGGAATGTTGTTGTTGTGTGGAGCATAAGGGTGGCATTTTACTATTGTTGATTGTGCGGAGCAATACGGCTGGCTATTTATATATTATCTAGGTGGAGTGATGCGGGTGGCTATTATGATATTGTCAATGCAGCGAGATAAGGGTGGTTATATGGGGATGTTATGTGATGGCCTGGGGGCGTGTTGCTGATAAAAGAGGAGTATTCTAGTTGTTGCTTTTGACTTCCTTGTGTGTGTCATGATATTATGTGATTTGTTGTGTCGTTCCCAATGTGCTATTCGGTGTCTTTGATACTACTTGATGATTTGAGCTGTGATAATACACTTGCACATGTAACATGTCAATTATACTGGTCTAGGAATATAAACTTTATGTTCATTGTCATGTACATGTATTCTCGTATATCTACTTTCTCTGCGATATGGTTTGGACTGGTAGCATGTGACCATGCCGGATGGATTATGATATTGAGCATGTGATCACACTGGGCGAATGTGATATTGATCATGTGACCACGCCGAGCAGATTGTGATATTAATCATGTGATCACGTTGGGCGGATTGTGATATTGGCTGTGAGTTGTCCATGCAACACGTAAGTTGTCCATGCGTTGTGACTTATATTATGGGCACGATGTGCCATGTGTATAAGATTTGTGATATGTGACTTGAGATTTGGGATTATGCGATGTGGTGCCTCGGGGTGACTCTTGTTGTAAATCATGTGTCGGAACGATTTATCTATAGAACTATCATTGTTTTTCCGTAATTGCTTTCATTTGTATTTTATCTGTGCCTTGATTATTTTGATGTTTTATCACATGATTTCTCTTTATGCCATTTATTTACTTTGCTTTCCGTTGCTAGCTTTATATTAATATTTTGCATAGGTTACTAGATTAGTGAATGCCTTGACTTGAACCTCGTCACTACTCTACCGAAATTAGTCTTGATACTTTTGGGTACCCACCATGATGTACTCATACTACACGTCTGTATTTTTTTTTGGAGATCCAGGCATTGGAGGTAGCAGATTTAGGCAGTGAGAGCTTTTTTATCGTGAGGATTCAAGGTAGAGTTGCTTGATCGTCGAAGTCCCTTGGAGTCCTTTCCTTAATTTATTACTGTTAGTTTTCTATCTGAACAGTATTGTATTCGAGTGTTTCTATGTGTTTAGTAGAGTTCGTGACTCTGTACTACCTAGTCATGGAAAATTTATTGTGATTACTATCGCGTAGACTTGTATCACGTTTATTTCTGTATTTATATTAAACCATGTTTTCATTATGTCATGTTTAATTATTTTAACTGTTGTAAGTGATCGACTTACCTAGTTTTAGATACTAGGTGCCATCATGATCCTTAATGTGGGATTTTAGGTCGTGACAAGTTGGTATCACAACTCTAGGTTTATAGGTTCCACGAGTCACGAGCAAGTTTAGTAAAGTATTGCAGATTGGTGCGGAGACGTCTATACTTATCTTCGAGAGGCTACGGAACTATTAGAAAAAAATCCACTTCTTTCATTCCTATCATGCGAATTTATTGATTTCGGAGTTTGAGCCTTTGTATTTCTATTGCCTCACAGATGGTGAGGATACGCACTACCAGATCAGCTGAGCAGACACTTGTACCTCTTGGTAGAGCCGTGAGGGGCTGAGGTAGAGGCCAAAGAGCGGCACCTACTACAGCTAGAGCACCTGCCAAAGCAACAGCTGAGAAGCCACCAGTAGCTCCAGTTGGGGAGCACGCACCTGAGTCGCCTATTGTTACCCCTGGACTTCAGGAAACTTTAGCACACTTCCTGAGTATGTTTGGTACATTGGCCGAAGCGGGATTGATCCCAGTTGCATCAGCTACTTCACAGGCTGGGGGAGCTTATACTCTCGTCGCCCGTATTCCAGAGTAACGGGCTCATATGGAACAGGTTCCGTGTGTTATTCCGGTACAACCAGTGGTCGTGGTTCAGCCTAAGGTCAGGCCAGCGGTGTCAGAGACCGAGCAGAAGAGGTTGGAGAGGTTCAAGAAGTATGATCCTCCTACTTTCAGTGGCGCAGCTTCTCAAGATGCATAGTGTTTTTTGTATCAGTATTACCGTATTCGCACTATGGGCATAGTTGAGGTAAGTGGGGGTGATCTTACTACTTACCAGCTAACGAGGTCGCCATATAGGTGGTGGCAGGCTTATGAGGAGGGTAGGCCAGCTGATGCAGCACCACTTACTTGGGCTTAGTTTTGACCTATATTTTAGGGAGTTTGTTCCATATATCCTCAGGGATGCATGGCGCATCGAGTTTGAGCAGTTGCGGCAGGGGACTATGATTGTGTCTGAGTATGCTATGAGGTTCAGCAAGCTATCTTGTCATGAACCTGCTTTGGTTTCTACTGTTAAAGAGAGACTCCGTAGAATTATCGAGGGGCTCAGTTATGGTCTCAGGCTTAGGATGGCACGGGAGTTGGAGACCGATACTCCATTTCAATAGGTTGTGCAGATAGCTAGGATGTTAGAGCATATCTGGGTAAGGAAATGGAGGATAGGGAGGCCAAGAGGCCTCAAGGTACTGGAGGATTTAGTGTATTCTATTCTTCAGCTCTGACCCATCAAGGCGGTGCTCTACTAGTCGGCTAGTTCAGTCTGCACTTCAGGCTACCCACAGTACTCCAGCTAGCCAGGGACACTAGGGTACTCGTGTCGGACAGCCATCTTTCAGTGTGCCTACTACACAGGGTTCATACAGCATTTATTCCAGTCATCCGGCACAGACTCAATATCGGCAACCACGACTATAGAGGGGTTGTTATGAGTGTAGTGACACTAGGCACCTCATGAGAGATTGTCCCAAACTTCAGAGAGGCGGACTTCATCAGAGTACTCAGTCTATAGGTTCCACTCCAGTTGCTACTCCACCTGCACAGCCAGCCAAAGGTGGGGGACAGACGGGTAGAGGGAATCCTAGAGAGAGAGGTCGGGCTCGTTGTTATGCTTTCCCTGGTAGGGTCGAGGCTGCTGCACCAGATGATGTCATTACATGTATAGTTTCGATTTGTCATATAGATGCATCAATATTATTTGATCCGGGTCCTATTTATTGGTATGAGTCATCCTATCTTGCTTCATATAGATATGTTTCATGATTCTTGTACTATGATTATGTGTCTGCACCCGTTGGGGGATTCTACTGTGGTAGACTATGTCTATCATTCTATTTTGTCCACTATTGAGGTTTATGAGACTAGGATAAACTTTATGTTACTTAATAGGGTTGGTTTTTTGGTTGGTGTGATATTTATTCTACTTGTGATTCAGAGTTGAGGATGGGATCCTTGTATTTTCGTGTGGATTGGTATGTTTGGACCGAGCTACATGTCACTGTGGAGTTATGTCAGGATAAGATCCTTTTTGATTAGCTCTTATGTTTTGTTTCTCCCTTGTGGAATGGATTCGTCATACGGTATTGATAGGGAGTTGGGCCTGTTACTTGTTGGATATCTCTCTCATATGTCTCTCTCTTTCCATCTTCAGTTGTATTCGGTTGTGTTTGTTGGGTATAGATTGCATCGTATGTGTATAGGTGGTGTTTGGTGTGGCTTGTTAATTGGACAAGTGGCTATAAGATCTACATTTTTGTTACACAATTAGCAGTGTTGGGAAAGTTTGTAAAAAGGTTCTAGTTGATATGAGGTTATTTACCGGTACTGGGTTTGATGATGGGCAGCTACTGGTCGGAGGTGTTGCTAAGGGCCTATAAGTGATGGGATACGTTGTGTGGTTATACTTTTTGGATGTATTCATGACCTTTTGCAGCTAGTTTGGTTCAACACAGTGTGTTATATGTGAGAATCGGATCTTAGGAGGAGACCTTCGTGATGAGATTGGGATCTAAGGTTGAAGGAAGGATCTTCGATTAGGTGGTGTTGACAGGCTTATATGGATTGAGGTGACATGGGATAACCATAGGTATGTGTATGGTGAGTTCATACAATGATTTGACGGCTTTGTTACAACTATTGGCACGTTCGAGGACGAACGCTTGTTTAAGAGGGGGAGAACGTAACGACCTGACCGGTCGTTTTGATCATTTGCATTTTTCATTCGGTGGTTAGAGGTCGCGAGTAGCTTCATATGATGTATTATTACTTGCGAGTATGGTTGGTTCTGATTTTCGAACGGTTCGGGAATGATTTGTAATAATGATTCTCATTTTGAAAGCTTTAAGTTGGAAGAGTTGACCAAGTTTGACTTTGTGTATTTGATCTCAGATCGGTGTTTTGATGGTTCCTATAGATCCGTATGGTGATTTTAGACTTTGCTGTGTATCCGGATGTGGATTTGGAGGCTCCTAGGCTGTTTTGGATTGAATTGGCGAAAGATGGATAGTTGAAAGTTGGGAAGGTTGAAAGATTTTACCAAGAGTTGACTTTGTTGGTATCGGGTTCGGAATTCGATGCTTGGCGTAGGTTCATTGTGACATTTGGGACTTGCTTGTAAAATTTGAGGTCATTCAGAGTTGATTTGATATGGTTCGGTACAAGTTTTGGAAGTTGGAAGTAGTTCATTAGGCTTCAATTGAGGTGTGATTCATAGTTTTTATGTTGTTTGGTATGATTTGAGGCCTCGAGTAGGTCCGTGTTATGTTTTGCTATTGGTTGGTTTGACTGGAGGGGGTCCCAGGGGCCTCGGGTGTGTTTCGGACCATTTCGCTCATATTTGGAGTTGCTGATTTTCTGGTGTTCAATTGTTCATGGCAATCGCGGATGAACCAGCACGATCGCGAAGTGTTATTTGGGTTGCTGATGTTTTGGTCATCGCATTCGGGAAGAGAGGGACGCGTTCGCGGAGCCTGGAGGGGAGGTGTTCATCGTGTTCGCGCACATGGGATTGTGTTCGCGTACGTTGAAGACTGGATGGGTCTCTAGTGGATGGCCTTCGCGTTCATGTGTTGGAGTTCGCATTTGCGTAGGTTAATTGAGGTGATGGGCCACGTTCGCTGGGCTCAGACCGTATTAGCGAAGGATTTTGGCCAGCTGATGATTTATTCTTCGCGATTGCGAAGTAGGTCTTGCGTTGGCGAAGAGGACTCCTGGGCAGACTTATATAGTACTCTATTTTGAGAGCTTTTGTTATTTTATCACATTTTGAGTTATACAGCTAGATTTGGGCGATTTTGGAGGAAATTTTTACGATTTTGATTAGGGTAAGTTTTTTTTACTCGGATTTGGTTGTATTTCATGATTCCATCCTTGTTTTTAGCATTTATTTGATTAATCTAACTAAGAGAAATTGAGGATTTTAGTAAAAACTTCTCTAAATTTGAAGATCGATTTGAGGTCAGAATTGGATAAAATTGGTATGACTGAACTCGTATTTGAATGGGTGTTCAGAATTTGTGAGTTTTGGTCGGGTTCCGGGGGTGCGGGTCTGGGGTTGACTTTTTTATTCTCGTTTAAGATCGAAGCTTTATTCGTAATCGTTTCCTATCGCTTTTATTTATGATAATAAGTTATTTTGGCTAGATGCGAGCTGTCCGGAGGTTGATTTGCGCGGGAAAGACTTATTAGAGGATTGATTTAGCTTGTTTGAGATAACATCTTGCCTAACTTTGTGTAGGGGAACTACTCGTAGGATTTGGTCTAATTACATTATTTGAATTATGTGAAAGACGTGTACACGAGGAGTCGAGTGTGTACCCGGGCTTATATATGAAAATTGACCGGTTTAGACTCTTAGGTTATTAATATGCTTTTAATTGAAGTTGTTGTTATATGGAATATCGTTTATTTTTAAGTTAGGGCTATGCTTTATTGTGATATTGATATTGCTATTTCGGCTATATTGTGTCATATGTGGACATATTGCGGGGATTGATTGTTGTTGTGTGGAGCATAAGGGTGGCATTTCACTATTGTTGATTGTGCAGAGTGATACGGGTGGCTGTTGATATGTTGTTTGGGCGGTGAGATACGGATGGCTATTGTGATATTGTCAATGCCACCGATAAGGGTGGCTATATGGGGATGTTATGTGATGGCCTGGGGGCGTGTTGTTGATAAAAGAGGAGTGTTCTGGTTGTTGTTTTTGACTTCCTTGTGTGTGTCATGCATATTACGTGATTTGTTGTGTTGTTCCCAATGTGCTACTCGGTGTCTATGATATTACTTGATTATTTGAGCTGTGATAGTACACTTGCACATGCATACACCGTAACATGTCAATTATACTACTCTAGGAGTATGAGACTTGATGTTCATTGATCATGTATATGTATTCTTGTATATCTGCTTTCTCTACGATGTGGTTTGGACTGGTAGCCCATGACTATGCCGAGCGAATTGTGATATTGGCACCTGAGTTTTCCGTGCGGTTGTGACTAATATTAGGTGCACAAGGTTCCATGTGTATAAGATTCATGATTTGTGACTTGAGATTTGGGAATATGAGGTGTGGTGCCTCGGGCTGACTCTTGTTCTAAATCCTGTGTCAGAACGATTTGTTGATTAGAACTATCATTGTTTTTCCTTAATTGCTTTTACTTGTATTTTATTTGTGCTTTGATTATTTTGTTGTTTTATCACATGATTTCTCTTTGTGTCATTTATTTACTTTGCTTTCCGTTGCTAGCTTTATATTGATATTTTGTACAGGTTACTTGATTAGTGAGTGTCTTGACTTGAACCTTGTCACTACTCAACCGAGGTTAGTCTTGATACTTACTGGGTACCGACCTTGGTGTACTCATACTACTCTTCTACACATTTTTGTACAGATTTAGATATTCGAGCTAGCAGATTCAGGCAGTGTGAGATTCTTGATCGTGAGGATTCAAGGTAGAGCTGATTGATCGTCGCAGTCCGGAGTCCTTTCCTTACTTTATTACTGTCAAATCTCTATCCGAACAGTATTGTATTTCGAGTGTTTCGATGTATTCAGTAGAGTTCGTGACCCTGTACTACCTAGTCTTGGAAAATTTGTTATGATTATTGTCGCGTAGGCTTGTATAACCTTTATTTTTGTATTTATATTAAACCATGTTTTCATTATGTCATGTTTAATTGGTTTAACTATCGTAAGTGATCGGCTTACCTAGCTTTAGAGACTAGGTGTCATCACGATCCATAAGGTGGGATTTTGGGTTGTGACAGTTCAACTAAATATAGAATTTTAAAAAGCAATAAAGACTTTTCAACTTGTGATCCTAAATATGTCACAACATTTTTGTGACTTTAAAATCATATTATTAACAGTAAAATGAGTATGATGAGACTAAATTATTTCCGAAAAGACAAAGTTGTCATTGTGAATTAAAAGGGAAAAAACATGTTTTTTTTCCAAAAAAAACAGAAGTGGTAATTGCAATTGGGACCAAGTAAAAGAAAAGAGCGTCACATCAAATGGAACAAAAGATATATTAGTATCCAATAAGATCTGAGTTCCTCATCTCTTTTACCTCCATGAAAAGAAAGCTCCATTCTATATATCATGTAGGACAAATTTGGAAAATTACAATCCGGAAGCTCCCTCAAAAAAAAATTGCCAGTAATTTGCACTATGAAGCAACCCTTGAAATGAAATCGAATTATAGCTCTTAAATTCACCGAAGTGGAGGTCAGTCCAACCTATAAAGATATCAGTACAAAAGAATAAAGGACAGGAACTCCACAGAATGTGCAAAGTAAAATCAATGATGGTCTCTGTATTGGTTGAGGCTTGATGCAACTATCTGGAAGTTCCAAGCTAAAACTGCTGGCATTGCAACTCCAAATTTCTGGAAAATAGAGAAAGAAAAAGTACGCTATTTGTTGGCAGGCTCCTTGCCACTCCTCGTCCCAATCCAAATGTCTAAAGTGAGATGCTATTTGTTGGCAGGCATCTCAATTCACAATTTCCTTTGAGAAAGGCAAATGCTTGTAAACTGACAATTAGTCAGCCTGGTTGCTTTAAGGAATTAAGCAGTTTCTTCTATCGTAATCTGTATAACCTACATCGACCATGCAAAGACCATCGGGCGGAGCAGGTGGAGCAGTGGCACGCCTGCAGGTGGCATCTATCAGCCTCAGCAAGGCATCATCATCGGCTCCAGCAGCTGCTTCCCTAATCGCTGTTGCCACAAGAACACGAACCATCTGCAAAGCATAGCAAGTGATTACGCATGTTGCAACAGTTCAAATGACATGGCACAATGGTCCAAGTTACTCCTTTAATGACATAGTGACCTGTAGGTCAACAGTTGAAAGAACATGGTACAATCGGAAGAGAAGTATAAAGAGTATATAGGCAACGGTAATCTTCCTTCTGAACTATCACATCAACACTTTTTCAATCTCTCCTAAAAACGAAAAGAAACCCGGTTATGCTACAGGTCTAGGGTGTGAGCAGATAGTTGTGAAAGAACCTAAGCATCCAACACAAAATCTTACGACAAAGGGTGGAGTGACCAAAGCCTTTATAAACCCTTCTGGAAGCCTTAACAAAATCCATATGGGACAAACATACTCAATACTCTATTGCAAGTGTAACATTGATTTTGGGGTTTACACATGAACGTTAATGTGGATTACGAGTGTGAGGGAACATATAGAAATTTCTCGGAACAACCATACCCTCCGCAAGAAACGGTTAGCGACCAACTCAATGCACATCGTCTTCATATGACCCCCGCCCTACAATTTCAGTACAAGAAAAGCAAAGGATTCTTAGTGAAATAATTGATTTAATGGCAATGTAACTGCACATCAATCAGATCAGACATCAAAAGTAGTTTGAATCCAACAGCTTCAGAAGACAATTAAGCAGCAAAAGAAAGCAGAGATAGGGTCTATGATGGCAAAAGGAAGAAAAAGAACAGGATCAGAAATGAAGAAAAAGATGAAATAAAATAAGCACAGTCAACCCTCTCTATAACAGCCTCGTTTGTTACGATATTTTTTGACTTTTATAGTGAATGGTTGTTATATACCTATAACATCATTTGAGGTCTAAATACTTTTTGGCCTTTATAGATAAAAATTATCCAAAAATCAACTATTTTTCATTTTTCAATGTTACATATAAAAGAAGAGAAAATTATTCAAATTTAGAATCTCAAAAAATATGCATATTTCACTTGTTAAATATTGAAGAAAGCTAATAAGTTATTAATAAATTCATAACTAAACTTATACAGATTTAAACTCTACGGCACGCACTTTAAAGCTACTTAGGAAAATAAATTCTTTAAAATTAATAAAAGAACTTTGTAATTGTAGCTTGTTTCATAGATTTCATTATCTTACTAGCGATATAACTCTTGAATTGGTTAAGATTTGTGTCCAAATTTTCAGCAAAAAGGTATCCAATAGCTTTCCCTTGAAGACAATCTAAGAGCTTAACAGTTAAATCTTCTATCTAAATATTTTTTTGGCATTTGTCCAATGAAAAAGATATCATGTGCAAATCTTGAAATCCTATGTCTTATGCAAAATAGAAACTTTGTTCAATGGAAAAAATTATGTGCATATTTTTAGAATTATTATTAGTAACATTAAAGATTCTATATGGCTGTTCTAGAGGGGTTAATTTTACAAAATGCGTTCTGCTATAAATATGGTTGTTGTTGTTATAGGTAAAAAGCTGTTATAGAGAGGTAAAATATAACTTAAAAAATCGATTCTGAGGAAAACTTGGCTTTTTTAGTGAATGGCTGCTATATAGGGATGCTGTTATAGAGAGGTCTGACTGTACTCCAAATTCTTAAACTAATATCCATCTTTAATCCACAATGTAACTGGCAGCATCACATGGAAACCAGTAAAGACATTTTCTTATGTAGGTTTGACAAAATTTTAGGGTTTGGCATACTTTTAGACACAAATGAGTTAGAATCTTTTTGATATTGATGAAATTAATAGTTTGTTGATGTAAAAGGGAAATCCACGCATACAAGGTGTATACAACAATAGAGAATCTAAAAGAGGTGGTCCTCTAATATACAAAAAAGACAGAAAATACAACTGATCTTAACATAAGTGCCAAACGAGCTCCTTCACTTGCTCACCTTCTCTGCCTCTTCCTTTTGAATTCCCATCCTAGGGGCATATATGACAGGAATCACACATTTGATTCCAAACACACTACACACCATATACAGTTGCCCATGTGCATGCAGACAGTGCATTTTTTTAAACCTCTTAGCTCAATCATCAAGCGAAACAAAAATAAAATCAAACACATGTACTCAAAAGTTCATCAAAATCCTCCTCATGCAAAATGAACCAAGCCGCATGTTCTCCGTTAAACACACAACAAAAACTGTAGATATCCCAGCATACCACATGTTTCATGAAGAATTACAGAATGCAAAAATTATCTTTGCCTCAATCCATATTACCTTCTTGTTTTGCAGGGTAAAATCCAAGTATACCTCTAGTCAAAGTGACTCTTTTTTAGACAACAATGCAATGTTTGGTTCATTGATTCCTCATTCCAACTCCTTCGCCCCCCCCCCCCCCCCCCCCGATTCTTGTGCCTTCATATTCTAAAACAGTAGGAAATGCTTATTCCTAGAAAGCGTTTTACAACTAAATCCTAGAATCCTCTGGTCTCGCTCTCACATGAGGAATGGGCATCCCAAATGTTCTGGCGCCTTTTAATTTTATTTTGGATTGTGAGGATCTATTATCTTGTTCCTAAATATAAGAATCCAAAAATTAGTCACAAATCTCTTCCTCCAAATCAAGCATCAGATAAAAGCAGACAGCTTGTTGTTAGAAGTCAAAAGCAAAGACTTTCACAAAAAATTAAATGGGACGGCTTTACAGATGTATACCCAAAACTTCTAATCAAAATGGTCTTCAAGAAACGTTCTAAAGAACTGATAATTTACCTTCAAAAGCCTTTAGTTAAGAACTTGCTCATATTTGATCGATAAATTAACATATATAGACATACTATTCACTGCATTTCTAAACAGCCACACTAAATTAAAGAAGACTTCTATAAGTTATTCAGATGAAGGAACATGGATCTTCATGCATATGAAGACACGTGTTCTCAACAAGAAGCATGTGAAAATCCACAATTTAAATAAGCAAAACCAACAAGCATAGTAGTAACTGTTTGATACCTTTGCACATGGTATTGAGATTTCAATAGCTCTAGCATGGAAGACAAAGCACTCTGTTGGTGGACCACTGTGACATTCATAAAGATACAAAAATCTGGTCATCAGTCTACCATTAAGTATGAATACAATGTGAAATGTAACTTTATAGCTGAACATGCCTACTCCTATGGCTTGGTACTGGAAATCATGAAGTACACATTTCTTTTCGTTCTTCGCTGACTTCACTTTACTTTTCTAGGGACATGATCAATGATCCGAAGCTAAAATGATTTGATGTAGATAGTGCGACAATCACAATCATCTTGTGACACCTTAGATTAAAGTGCTTTTTCAATATAGTTTCTTCTCCTAGGAGTAGATCATGACTAATAGTAAATATTATCATAATAACAACGTAAAATAATAATGGTACTAGTGTTAGTAATTATTTCTAGGCGTTATTATATGATGATGATGATGACGACGACGACAACGACAACGACAACGACAACAACAACAACAACAGCAACAGCAACAACAGCAGCAACGATGATGATAATAATAATAATAATAATAATAATAATAATAATAATACAATGCATACGTGCATATATGATTTTTGATGTTCTCTCTGTTTCAACTTCATAGCCGAGGGTCTATTGCAAACAGCCTCTCTATCCTCACAAGGTAGGGGTAAGGTCTGCGTACACACTACCCTCCTCAGAGCCCACGGTGTGGGATAATACTGGGTATGATGTTGTTGTTGTTGTGTTTCAACTTCATATACAAAAATCTCAGTAGTACTAGCCGTTCATTAAACATCTAGAATGAGAGATTTAGATGTCAAACTGAACAGATATGTTGAAGATCAACAGAATTTAATTTCTTCTGTGATTTAGTGTAATAAGGGATAAAGAATCACTGCAAGAAGTAAAGAACGATAATGGGAAAACAAAACTTACGTGTTCCTTGAAGCTTTAAGATCTCGTGCAAACATTTTGTAAGATAAAAGCTTTCCTTCAAGCTGACCCAAAAGCCGGTTAACCTTGCTTACTTCAAACTTGGTTGGTTTGTTTCCATGCACCAGCTCGTCATTGTCGTCATCCATTACATCTACATTACTTTCGTCAATTGCACTTTTACCACATTCATTCTGTTGATGAACATCAGTGCAACTGTTGATCCACATTTGACCATCTTGCTCTCCATTCAATGCATCATCAATAGGGAATAAATATAAATAGTGTCTCCATTTTGCAGAGAAGTTGGGATGAAAATCGCGTGATACCTATTGCAAGAAAAATTTATTTTTGTTACACCTAATCCGCAGATTAAAAGGAAAAAGGAAGGTATAATTGATGTTGTGCAGACGGTAATACACCCTTTTTTGATAAGTAAAAAAAATCTATTGATTTCTGTAGCACAAAGTAGGTACTTCCTATGCAGAAAAAGATGGACTTAATCGCCTTAAACTATGCTGGGAGTGTAAGAACCCAAAATTGCTATCAATATAATTTCCAAAAGACATCCTACTCATAAATTCAACAAGTAAAGACATCAAGATTTTACAGAAGAGGCGGATGTTGCTTTTCTTTCAAAACATACTGATTCTTTTGAACCAAACCTGTCCGAAATATGCACCATGTGTAGTATGCCCAATTAACTCAAGAAGGTTGCAATTAAACCATTAGTGATTCACAAATTGCAAAAGTCATTCCTACCAATCATACTCCAAATGCTAATAGAGATTGGTGAATGTGAGCGTCAGCCTCTTCTATGACAATTTGGCAGCAGCGGAACAATGCTTTGCAAATGGAAGTTACTGATTTAATCTACTAGTGAAAAGGAGAAGGATAAATAGCAGAGAAACCCCCTTTTGCATACACAGGGCTAAAATCACCATTTAGCAGACTAGAACCAGAGATGAAGAGAACATCATTCAAGATGTCGAGAAGAAGAAAACCAAAAACAAACAAGAACAATGAAATTTCAACTCAAAAACTCATTTTTTGAAAGCATAAGGCCTAGTAGAACAACCATGGCTATCTTGGAGAAAGGACCCGGTAAGTCCAGCACAGCAGATTGTAAGAATTGTCCCACAACAGAAACTAAATAATAAGGATGCTCTTCCCAAAGCTTTCCTTTGTTCTTTCAACTCCACTTCCTCAGTTGTTAATGCTGTCATCACCATAAATGTGGCAGTTGAGGGCTTCTCTTCTTCTTCTTCTTCTTTTGTTGATAAGTTTGAGGGCTTCCTTTTTGTTCATCAGTCTTTTGTATGTGTACGTATAAATGGCAAGAATAGCTTTATTCTCACTTATGCCCCTAGACTACATGATACTCATTCAGTTACCCACGGGATTTAGACAGTTATTAAGCCAAAATGGGCTTTCCACATGACTTTGGAGAAAAAATGGTTTAATGCTACTTTTAAAACTTTATGGGCATTCACCAAATAAAAGAAAATCTAAATGGTAACAGCTGTATTTAACCAAAAAAAACTTAAAAATATTTTTTCCCCAACGGACATCATGCATTCAACAAACCAAAGAATCAATTACCTTGGTGAGAGAAACCACCCTGATCTTTCCTGGTGCTGCTTTATCAATGGCATCTTTTACATCTTGAATCTTAATGTCCTTTCTCCAAGTATCTAGACATAGAAGTAAACCAATATACTTATCTCGAAAAAACATGAGGAAAAAAAATTCACAAGTTGAACATTAAGCTTTTTGGATATGAATGTAATCATGATTTTATGATTGGCTATATGCCCATGAGATCCTTAATCAAAATTGACATGAGAAGTATTTATAGCATGTTAATTGGCCTTTGAATGTCAACTTCGTAAGTTCCACCACTGGCATTGCCAAGTTCAAAGGAACAGGTCAACTGGACACACTGAATTTTGTTGCTATTCAACTTCTCAATTCTGTAACTTTAAAGAGGATTCTTGCACCTGATTATACTAATATATTCTCAACCTAGTCATGTGCAACTTTTGTATAAGTATTTCAATGGAAAAAAAATTGGGAACTTTTCTTAATCAAGTCGAAGATGCTATTCGTAGGAGTTAGGACAATAATGTATTATTGGTTAAAAGAGTTTAAGTTTTTTATCTGTGTTATGACAGCATCGTTACTTACTTTATGACTCTTTTCCCCATCCCCTGTAAGGTTCTCAAACAACTAGACAAGATCAGAAGGAACTTTCTATGAAAAGGAAATAGCCAAAGCCACAAATTCCATCTCGCTAAATGGAGCAAAGTCATTAAACCCAAAGACAAAGGTGGCTTGGGTATCAAAAATCTAGAAATCCACAGCAAATGCATGTCGATGAAGTGGTTATGGAGATTTATATAACCAAGATATCGTGGCTTGTGGAAGGAAATAGTTACAGCTAAATATGGGAAACATAGCCATTGGCGTAATAAACCTCACAGATCCTCTCTCAAGGTCTGAATTCTTCAAAAAGCAATTTTCAAGATTGGAAGTGGAATGCACATTAGCTTTTGAAAGACATCTGGATGGTCAACAACACTCTCCAACATGATTATCCGAGCCTTTTTCAGACTGCCTGAGATCCAGATCGACCATTGCAAATAACAGAGGTGACAGCAATTGGGATATTCAATTTAGGAGGAATATACAAGATTGGGAGCTTGATGACCTTCTTGATCTTCATGCCAAAATAGAAAATAATAGAACGAACATGCAAGACATACAGAGAATAAGGTGGAGTAGAACCAGTGATGGTTCATTCACTGTTAACTCAGGATATAAACACTTCTGTTCAGCAGATGGTATGACTGATATACATGGCCATGGAAGTTGATATGGAAGACAAAGCTGCCAACCAATGTTATCTGCTTCTGCTGGGAAACACTGAACAAGGCATGTCTGACTCAGGACAACCTTATCAAGACTCAAGAGAGGCTTTCAGCTTGTAAACAGATGCTACATGTGCCAACAGAGTGCAGAAAACATCAGTCACTTATTTCTTCACTGTACTATCACAGCAGGCTTATGGAGCATGTTCTTTTCAATTTTTGGACTCAATTGGTTATGCCAGAGATTGTCAAAAATGCACTTGTTGGCTGAATTTCACGGAAAGTTGGAAAACCCATCAAAAAATCTGCGAAATGATCCCTGGAAGTATCTTTTGGTGTGTTTGGACTGAAAGAACCGCAGATGTTTTAATGAAGTTTCAACTTCAAGTCACTCTCTAAAAGCTAAATGTCAACTCAATCTTTTATGCTGGAGCAATTTGTCTTTTGTGAATAATTTTGATCAGTTGTTGGATTTTGTTAGCTCCCTGAACTTATGATTGGAACCTCTTATGTAACGCTAACTTTCTCTTTTGTACCTAATGCATCTTCTTGATGCCATCTGTGGACTTCTTTATCAAAAAATAGAATTTAAGCTTTTTAGCCACTTTAAATTAGCAGGTATTCAATAAAAAAGGCACATTCTTTTTTGTAGAAAGACCCCACAGAAGGAATAATTTGGCATTGTTACTAGGTTTCAGAGTTCCTCTTCTTCAATCTTGGATAAATCTCTCGATATTAATTTGTCCAGATCTTCAGCTGTTGTGTCCAACATATGATTTTTGGGAGAATAATGTATTATTGATAAAAGAGTATACATTTTAGTCATTTTACTCTTAGTTGCTCGGACACGGTGCAGGTGTCTGACACGGGTGCGGATCTAGAGGTCGGATCCTTCAAGATGTAAATTCAAAGATTCGGGGATATGGATCCTAGTGCGGATACGGGTGCCGGGATCCAGCTAAAAATAATTCAAAAAAATAATATCTCTAATTTATGAGAAATTTTGTGGAATACTTACATATAGCTTGTAAAATATTGATTTCTTTTTTATTCTCAAGTTGTAGATAAGTAAAGGATTGAATTCCTAGATAAGGTATGCTCTTTTCTTCAACTTTACCCTAGTTTTGGTTCTGATTACGAGAATCAAATTGTATCTCGTCTCAAATTTTTCCGTCTGTCGTGGTCAAAGTACCCAAAACTGTTTGACCAGAGCCGATACGGATCCCATACCCACACTCATACTAGTATCGTGTCACACGTGTGCGGCACCTAAATTGCCGTGTCGGAGCAACTTAGAATTTTTCCTCAACCTTATTGTTTAAGTTCTTAAATTGGTATGCATTTGAATCGATAATCCACTGTTTTATAGAACAACCCCTCACAAAGAGGAATATGTGGCATCGCCAATGGACTGAAAGATGCTGAAGTTTGTCCAACTTACTATGGGGCAGGGGACATAGCAAATTTAGGGCTAATTTTCAAGTTTCGAGGCTCAAAAGATGCAAAAAGAATGTTTGGTCAGAGGGTATTTTTAGAGTTAAAAGGAGATTCCAAGTTGTATAGGGCATTTTTAGTAGTAAAAGTAGTGGCAGCAGTAGGAGTAGTGGTGGTGGTTGCGGTGGTGGTGGTGGTGGTAGTACTAGTTGTAGTAGTAGACTAGTAGTACTAGTAGTAGCAGCGGTAGCAGCATGAGAGGTAACGATCTAAAAAACATATGAACAGGCAAGTGGCATTTTGATCTGAAGTAGGAGAAAAAAAGTAATGTGCAACACTAAATAAGGCCCCTAACAGATTAAGGGATTGCACATCCAAACTTCACAAGACAGTATACTGCATCTTTTTTAAATTCAATTTAACTGCTAAATTAAAGTCAACATCATATCCTTCATGGTACAAGCAAAAAAACACAGGACACATCAAAAATTAAAGCACAAAGCATACGGATATCAAGATATAGTGTTGCCAAGGCGAAAAGTATAGAAATGTGCCGAGATATGCTAGAGCTTTATTAAAGTGCATGCTTTAGTGACGAAAGGAGCAAATGAAGAAATAATTTAAATTGCAAATATATCTGCAATGCAAGAAAAATACAAGAATAAACACACACAAATTATGCAACAACTGTACTTGAGTAAAACATATCAATAGTAACCATGTTAATCAAGTTCGAAAATCACTTTAAATTTCTAATATAAATGCAATAATGAAGTTTTAAGTATCCAAATCAGATTTAATGAACAAATCACTATCATTATCATCCATTAAGTTTTTTTAACCATTAATATGTCCCTGTTCAAGAGGGAGTTCATGGGCGCTGGCGCGCTCGCCAAAGCGCCTTGGTGTCTACACTAAAGCACAACTGAAGCGACTACAAGCGCCCGGCGCATACTGCACCTAATTTCAGGGCTTAATCGTGCCTTATAACAACAGTGGCCATTAAGATGAGAATTTTGGAAACTGATTCATATAACTGAAAGGATGGTAGACCAAGCTAGGTGACTTACAGAAAGAACAAACTTGTTGAGAGGCTGAAACGCCCTTGTCGGTACGCCCAGCAACTACAGTGCATGCTTCTAATGGTAAGTTCTTATCTTTTAATAGTTGAGCCTTCCTCTCATCAACAAACTGACCTAGAGATCTTTCGACCAATCTGAATAAAGCAGAGCACACGACACATGAACACCATACCAACAAAAGTTATCAGTTGGTTTGATCTCAAATAAAATCAGCTCTTATCACGTTAAAAAGATAAATATACATGCATGAGAATTTTGCAGAAGAACCCTTTGGACCTACTATCGCTGATCCAATTAGACAAACTAAAAGTCTAAAGAAGGCAGCCAAAAGTCCAGCACCACCTCTGTCTTCTGCATGACCTTATTACTGGTGTTCTCTCACTGGATGTCTTCTATGAGGATCTATGGTTTTTTCTTTTTAGATCTTGTTTTTTTATCATTCAGAATTCCTTCAATATAACTCCGTAGGGATCTGCAAAAAGAATGTAGCTTGAAAACCAACTGCCGATGCAGGGTATAGCATATCCATATCCCCCTAAGATAACCGAACAAATGCAAAATAAAGTCAACTACTGAAGATATAAAATTGTTCATCCAAGATATAATAACAAATCTAGCAACTTGAACTTAACCATTGACAGTGTCATGCACAACTATAAAGTAATTGAGAGCATACATGCTGCTAAAAGAATGTCAAGTCAAAAACTATCAGTTACTCATGAAAAACCATGGAGCATGTGACACTCCATTCATGATATTAATGTCCGTGTTAGAAAATACTTACCAACAACAACAAACCCAGTGAATGTCCTTGTTAGTAAATACTTACCCTTGGACGGTATTCAGACCAGGCTGCTTCTGCCATCCATCGAAAGAACCTCCATGATAGGAAAGGACAATCTTAAAAGTTACTCTATCCCATCTACCGCCCCTATCTTTAACTGGAAAACTAACTACCTCAGATTTCTCATGGTCCTCTCGAATTTCAGCATCTTCATGCTCAGCTTGTGCCTGCGATGGCAATTTCCAAGATAAGTAGAAGTATATAAATATTAAGTGTAGTATACCATCAAATATTGTAGACAACTTGCATAAGAAGTAATCCAAATGAAATAAATGACAGTAAGAACTTTTAATATGGCACTGAATTTTAATAAAGAAGAAATTGGATAGGAAAGACAAACATTTTGAACCAAATGAGTGGAAGCTTTTAAGATTCAAAGAAGCACTTTTTTTAATAGTATCACGCCCATAAAGTATTTGAACTTATCTCGAGAAAATCTTCATGAAAATTAGTCTTAGTTTAGCTCATCTTGAGAAAGTCCTTCATAGTATTCCCGTTGCCAAAAACATATAAGTAAAGCAGTAAACAAATACAACAAAAAGATTCCCCAAACAACCAGTTTAGGCATAACAGCAAAGTTTGCCAGTGTGCACCTCTTTTCCAAATAATCCTGACAATGAAGTGTGGCCTTTCACCATGTCCGCATAGAAGTCAACAACTTTGTGCCACGGCCTTGCATACATGAACTGGTAACATTCCCTACCAAATCAAATATAAGTCATTAGCTAAATTGCATATAAATCAGAGAATCCTAGCTACACGCATAACCATTATTACATATTTTCCATATAAATAAAACATTATACAATTAAAACCCCATCCCAGCAACCAGCATTAGACACAATCCTCTGAAAAATGTAGCATTATAGTTGAAGAAGCAATTTAACTAACTCCACCTGAAGAATCAAACACAACCCACATAGTTGAATGCAATAAAATCATATATGGAATGGCACTATCAAAATTCAATCTTGAACGCAACTAACTCGACTCGAAGAATCAAACACAACCGACATAGTTGAGTGCAATAAAATCCAATATGGAACTACCAAAATTCAATCTTGAATACAGCTAAAAAAAGCGCAGCTTGAATCTTGCTGTTAACAATAGCAACTAAATTTTCATTCCAGAACTAAATAGAACAAAAAAGGAAAACGCCAAAAAGTTGTGAAAAGGAAAGGGCAAAAAGTGAAGTGTTAATGGGAAATTTAGTAACTAACTTGGCAGTCCATCTGGAGAAGTTGGCAGAATCAGTGTGGTTATAGTGAAAATGGGCCTTTTGGTAGGCAGAACGAATCTGAGAATGATTTTCCATAAGATTTCCCAGAGTCCTTACTGCCGTTGGGCACCTTAACATCACCCACTCGCCGGAGATAAAAACTAGCGGCGGGATGCAGTTGAGTTTGAGTGCGTTTTCAAAATGTTTCCTCGTAGTTCTTATACTAGTACCCAATACTTTTTGGTTATTAAGGTTTACCTTGTTATAAAATAAAAATTGTATTGTTAAGTATATAAACCAAAGAGGGGTATAGAGAGATTATATATTTTTTAACTTCAAATTGATGTTCATAATGAACTGAAATCTTCTCTATTTATAGAAGAAAGGAAGTAATTGCGAGACTTTTCAAGAAGCAACTACGAGGTTTTTATTGAGATGCTTGTAACTTGTGTGCATGAGCTGCTTGCAACCTGCATGTTTAATATGAAGTATCTACAAGTCATTTCATTGAGTTGCTTGCAATAAACTTCAATGGAGTACTAAATGAATAGTTTTCTTAAGAAAGATTATCTACAGAGGGGTATTAAATGAACATCCGCAATATAATATTTTCATAACACTCCCTCTTGGATATTCATTATTATGTGCCTCGTTAAAACCTTTACTGAGAAAAACTCCATGGGAAAAAAGTATTAGTAAAGGAAAAAGAGTACACATATTTAATAATATGCATTGCTGGCTGACTCATTGAAAAGCTTACAAGAAAAATCATGTGAGAAAAATCTTAGTAAGGAAAAAAGAGTACAGTGCATATTTTACTCCCCTGATGAAAACCTTGTTTGAAATATTTGAATCTCTGCATTCCAATCTTGTATACCATCTTCTCAAAAGTTGAAGTTGGTAAAGACTTAGTGAATAAATCTGTCGGGTCACTTGGACGAATTTGCCGGTTTGAGATCGAGCTTTACGGGAATCAGATAAATAACTTGCATTTGCATAACCAACGAGATATGTTGTTAGCATAAAACAAACTCATATCAAGGTTCCCTTTAAATATTGCAAGGTATGCTTACTCGTTCCCATGTCTCCGTGTAGGAGAACAACTATATCTTGCTAGTAAATTAGCAGAAAATGCTATGTCAGGCCTTGTAGTATTAGCAGGATACATAAGTGCACCAATTGTACTGAGATAGGTATTTCAAGACCAAGGAGTTCCTCATCCTCTCTTGGAGGTCGGAACGGATCCTTGTTCATTCCAAGTGATCGAACAATCATTGGTGTATTCAATGGGTGCGCTTTGTCCATGTAAAAGCGTTTTAAGACCCTTTATGTATAGGTCGATTAATGGATCAAGATCCCGTCTGCTAAATGTTCAATTTGCAGACCAAGATAAAATTTTATCTTTCCAAGATCTTTCATCTCAAATTCTTTCTTAAGATATTCAATTGCTTTTGGAGCTTTTCTGGAGTTCCAACAAGATTTATTCTATCAACATAAAAAGCAAATATAACAAATTTTGATGATATTTTCTTTATAAAAATATATGGATAAATAACATCATTTATGTAACCTTCTTCCAGCAAATATTCACTGAGGAAATTAGACCACATGCACCCAGATTGCTTTAAACCGTACAAAGACTTTTGTAATTTGATCGAGTACATTTCTCGAGACTTTGAATATCCTTCAGGGATCTTCATATAAATTTGACCAAATGAGTCTTATAGATTATGTCATGCATTTAAATGCATGGCATATTCAGGTGTATGGCAGGTATGATCCTTACAATCTTTTATAATATTGTGCACTATATTGTATCAAATATATTGTCGACGGTCATTTTGTATCGGTTCGCAAGCAACATAACTTGTTGAGATCTCATCACATTTTTTATTTTCAGGTACCTCAACTTCTTCTGGAGTTTCATGAAATATTATGTCGTGGGCTCTTCTAGAGCTCATCTCCTCCTCATTATGATCATTTTGATCATTTGCTCCTATCATTTTTCAAGAATTGTTACCTTTGGAACTGATTGGTCTACTACGCTTCATGCGTGCAGTAAACTCTATATTCAGGGACTTAATTTTAATAGGAGCATTTGCAGTTGAAATATGATATTTAATTTTGGATCATCAAATGCTTATGGCATTTTGACTTGAATTATCTTCTGAATGAGGATTCGATTCATATAACATATTTTCCAGCTGCGTATTCCATCCACCAAATGTTTAAAAAAAACTAACATATATCCCCAATCTTCTTTGGGGAACGTATCTTTGTACATTATGGTAGAGAAATTAATCATATATCACACATCAAAATTTAGATACAAAAAATATTTGGTTTTTTATCTTAAACCTATGGTGAGGGGATGACTTATCATATCTTGTTGGTTTGATTCATACAAGTGCCATTGTATGCGTTTTAGAAATTCTTAGACCAACACAGGAAGCTTTGTTCTCATAAGTAATAGTTTAACCATTAATAGGAGGTACTCAATGCTAAACCAGTTTGGATATAAACCATCATTATCAAGATGAACTGTCTTGATTGCATAATCTGAAAATTAGCTCTTGATTGAGAAAAGCAATTTCAAATGTCAACCTGCAGGTTGACAATAAACACATATGTAACCATCTCATATATGCATCTATAAGTGGCTCACATGATAGGTGAATGGGCCCATATTCACCTTTTATATATTTTAGAATTCAGGGGTTTTAGTCCCAACTTTAGCTGGTATATTCAATTTATTATGAGAACAAGCAACATAAAAGAATTTTTGAAGAATCTTCTAGTTCTTCAATATATGCTTATCATAATTCTCAATTACCTCCTCATACTTAAATCGGATGGAAATATTGGTTATACCGAGTGATAACTTATTTGCACTTGAAAACTTCAAGTTTATCATGGCAAGTGCTATCTTTCAATAAACTTTTAGTTTACTATGGCATAAACACTTGCATCAGTAAACTTCTGGTTTACTGTGGCTACTTTTGTATCAGTAATTTCTAGTTTACTGTTGCTACTTTTGCATCAGTAAAACTTCTGATTTTCTGTAATTGCTTTTGTATTAGTAAACTTCTGATTTATTATGACACGTGATGTAGTACAAATTAAAGAATAAGGTGGGTAACTTCTCACATACATATTATTTTACCCCTTATGATTATGGAAACAAAAAGATTTTCAATCTTCCAATCATTTGTAGTCTCAATATGATATCCATTTGTATTAGTAAACTTCGGGTTCACTACAACATATGTTTTGACCATAACATATTTGTATATAAGTTCTTTGAGAGCCTTCATTTATCATCCACCATCTAATATTATTCAGATACTACTGGTATCATGTATCTTCTAAACAAACAATTAGCTCTTCAGGAGTTTTTGATACATTTTGTATTGTCAAATATTGCTCGGACACTTTTGGTATGATGAGAGAAAATCATAATCAATGAACAATATAAAGACAATTCTAACTTTATAAATGATAAAAATTAAGAATTTCAGTATTTTTACCACCAACTTTGTGACAAATGTCTCCTTCAGGGAGAAACACCATTAACATCTGTATATTTTATATCAAAGCGACAATCACATAGTCATTACATCCGAAAAAATACACGAATTGTCATTTTCTTCGGGGTAGTTAATAACAACTAACCATAATATATCAACGTGGTTATAATGAAAAGTATTCTACAAAAATCCTTTTGCATTTGAATGAAAATTTATCAAAGATGTTTGATGTACAACAGGTACGTGCGGCAATGATCTCTATGCCACAAAAATAATATTTATATTCTTTGTTATTCTACCTCTTCAGGAGGTGAGTTGTAGTATTCCTTCAATCACTCCAGGGAATGAAAATGTACTTCAAAAATAACTTTGAATAGCAATTTTGTTAAGCCCAAGAAGACACAACTTCATAATATTTTCTGCTGCAGGAGAAAATTTTAGTTGTTTACTACTTCAGGAGTAAATTTTAATGTTTGCTACTTCGGGAGCAATTTGAGATACAAAATATTGAGTATATATTCTCTCAATTATATTACCTCTTCTGGAGGTGAATTGTACTATATTTACATCAAGAGCGCGTTCATATTTACAAGCATTATTAATATTACTACATTCACTTCAGGGAATGCATTAATATTTGTCAAAAAATTTCATCATTCACGGAATGAAACATAATTATCTGAACGTACCACATCAAATTGTGATGGCTTCGAACCTTTTTTACTATATTTGCTACTTTAGTAGCAAATCGAGGTATGCATGTAATATAGAGATTTTTTTTTCTTTTTCTGTAAGTTATCTTTATTTTAACCATAGCAAGCCAAAATTATCACTTCTGGTGGTCATAAGCATATACCACTTCGAGTGTTTAACAAAATTTTGTTACAATGAGATATACGGAACATAACCACTTCTGGTGGTTGTATATTTCTTGCAAACTCTGTTGGAGTTTAAGTGGATCTAACAATGTTACCCCCTTTGTAGTCCTTTATTAAGATGATTAGGATGAAAACAAATACCACAATAGGTACTGTATACGTAGCACATAACCAAGCAAGTGATGATAAAGATATTAAATCAAATATAAGCAAAAGGCTCAAATTATTTTATACAAATTTGACCACGCCAGACGTAAGTGATATCTACATCACTACTGTCAAGAAGAAAAGCTCACCACATCAAGGATATAATCTGCCTTACGATGCTCGAAGTGAACAAGATCTAACCACGAAGGTAAGAGCATCGCCTTACATCGGAGATGGACACCTGGATATTTTCAAAGTATTTGCTCGGGAAGGCAGAGTCTCGTGCTGATAACGTGTTATAAAATAAAAACTGTAAAGCAAATAAATCGAAGACATGTATAGAGAGAGATTGATATATTATTCAACTTCAAACTGATGTCCATAATGAACTGAAATATCCTCTATTTATAGAACAAAGAAAGCAGCGACGAGGTTTTTCTTGAGCTGCTTGTAAGTTGTCTGCATGAGCTGCTCGCAACCTGCATGTTTAATAAGAAATTGTTGCAAGTCATTTTATTGAGTTACTTGAAACCTGCCTGCATCAGCTGCTTGTAGATAAACTTCAATGGATAATGTTCTTCAGGAAGATTATATAGAAGGGGATATTAAAAGAACATCCACAATATAATATTTCATAACAAAGCCGACATATTCACTTGTGTTTTTTTTAGCAAATATACCACTAGGTAGGCTGCCTAGTGGCTAGTATATAAATAAAATCCCAAAATGGGTCCAAAACTTACAAGATGTCCAAACGAAAATAGAAGTTGCATGAAGCTACTAGGTACTAAAAAGATAGAAAAGCTAAAGTCTAATGAACTAGCTATTACAACATTGTCCGATGAATTCTTCCTTCTTTTGTCAGTGTATGTGAATCCAATTGCCAGTGGCAAATACCAATCAACACCTATCACAGGCGCCAGGGTATGCAGTCCATAGGCTAAAATGAATTCCAAACATCTCCACCACATAATTGAAGCCATCATAGACTTCCAATCATTAGTGTTGCTACAATATGATCCCCATAGGCAGTGTATTGACTTTATCCAAGTATAAATTATGTGGTCGATCATCAATATTATCATGTAAAAGAGTCTGGCTACACCTGTCTTGAAGCTGGCTTTAGGCAGGCTTTGCAAGGCAAAATCCAGGCTGGGGCTGGCTTTAGGCAAGAGTTGCAAGGCAAAAGCCAGGCTGGGGCTGGCTTTAGGCAGACTTTGCAAGGCAAAAGCGAGGCTGGGGCTGGCTTTAAGCAGGCTTTGCAAGGCAAAAGCCAGGCTGGGCTGGATTTAGGCTGTCTTTGCAAGGCAAAAGCCAGGCCAGGGCTGGCTTTAAGCTGGCGACGCCAGGGTAACGCCGGGGTATCATCAGGCTTTAGGTGCTGGATGATTTTATGATCTTGTAAGCTCAGATCCTTCTCTTCCCGAACCTTTAATGTAGAAATCATTCTAAACATTACTAAACCATCCTCAAATTGAGCATGAAGACATGCTAATACCACTGAGAAATGATTCAACAATCTCCAGAAATTCCACACAACAGATTCAACCTTTTCCTTAACATTTGAACATATTAGAAGTAGAATAAATTGCACCATCCAATACCTGCTTATCACATTGGTCCTGTACACTATCAAAGCACCTCCAGAATGAGCATGTGACCATGCTAATACCACTGGAAAGTACCTTAATAGTATACAGAATGAGACATAAAAGAAACTCGCAGGTATGTGCAGATTCCAATCCTGTGAAGCCATCAGTCTGGGACTCTTCTCTTTGCTATTCTAACCCTAAGGTTAGGAGTTTGAAACTTGTCTAAATTAATCAACCTCCTCCCTGCACTAGGCAGTTCAGAGAATGAGTGAAACTCAGATGTACCTGCAAAAGAAAACACAATGTTAGCTATAAAATCCGCCACTGAGTTGCCTTCTCTGAACACATGTTGAAAGATCGCATTGAAGTTGCCCTTCATCTCTATAATTTCTTCACATCATTTGCAATTACCCAAGGAGGATCCCATTCCCCTTCTATCACTTTCTTCATTACTAATGAATCAGTCTCCAATATGAGAGGATGAAGATCATGCTCCACATTGTATTCCAATCCTTGAAGAATAGCCTTAGCTTCAACCACCACATTAGTTGTCACCCCCGGGTCTACTGCCCTTGCATACACCACATCACCTTCATCATTCCTCACATAAAAACCTAATGAGCTAGGACCAGGATTTCCTTTTGAGGCTCCATCAGTATTGCATTTGTACCAACCATGAAAAGAAAGCTGCCATGTTACTCTTGTAGCGATCAATGTAGGTTTATATCCTTCAAAATATTGAATTATGTCAGGCCATAACAATGGAATATTAGGCATCCAAGCATACCTCACTCTTGCCAGTTAATGCAATGTCCTATTGATCTCATGAATCACCCTATTTCTGGACACTAAACCCCCCATGTTTACCTGCATTTCTTCTCTTCCAAAGTTACCAAGTGATGATAGCTGGTGCTGCTTGAAACTGTTGAATGTTTTCACTTTGATACAATGAGTATTTATTTGAATGGTAACGATATCTGAACCATCTTGAAGGCACATCAACTATTTCATCCCTACATGTTGTCTTTTACTAGTACATTTATTGCTTCATATTTGAATGAATAGGCCAAAACCCCACTAAACCTGAACTATAACTCTACTTTAGATTTAACGGAAAATGGCCAAAACTATTCCTATCGTTTGCTATATGGTTTATAAATACCCTCCGTCCATCTATCCGTTCAAAAAAATACACTCCGTCCATCTATCCGTCCAGAAAAACACACGAAGTTAATTTTATTAACAAAAATACCCCCGCGACTAACGGCATAACTGATGGAGTGTGTTTTTTTGAACGGATAGATGGACGGAGGGTATTCATAAACCATTTAGCAAACGATAGGGATGGATCTTTCATTTAATGACGTGGCGATTTTTACCCATTTACCTGGTCCGACCCTATTTATTTGACCTGACTAATTATTTTCTTTCTTTTTCTTTGCTTTTTTTCCCTCTCTTTTTCCTTATCACCCAGCACACCCACTCTCATCTCACAAAGAATTTTTATCGTTTCTTTATTGAAATAAATCTTTCTTTGTGTTTGAAAATATGGCTTTGGCTTTCACTTTATCTGCAATTCATGGCTCTTTGTCCCCCTCTTCTTCTTCTTATGAACATCCCAAAGGTAACCCTTTACTTTTTTTACCTTTTATAGATTCAATCTTTATCCTAGAATGTGATAATTTCAAGCTTTTTAGCACCTTGGTTTCAATTTTCTTGTGTGCTTGTATCAGTTATATGTAGTTGTTTTTTCTCTGTTATTTCGTGGCTCGTTTGTCTTCTTATGAGCAATCCAAAGATTTCCGTTACTTGTCCCTTTCAAAGTTTCAATATTTCTCCTAGATTTGATTGATATATTTGGACAATTTTAGCTTTTGGGCTCAATTTTTTTGTTTCAGATTTTTGGTTTGTTTTGATCCTTGTCTTCTTACTTAACAACCCAAATGTATCTGTTGATTTTCCATTTAAGAGTTCCAATACTTATCCTGAGTTTGATAGGAGAAATTTCAGAATCTGGTTTGAATTTCGGGTTATTTGATTTTGGGTTTTATCTATTCTTTAATTAATTTGTCATTGTGTTTATGCAGTGTCCCAATTGGAGAAGAAGAAAGGGGGAGATCAGATGAGTGGGAATGGGTGTGATAGATACTACCCATTTTTGTAAATGGGTTGGATAAGGTAAATGGGTTGAAATAATATACATTTTTTGTTCCAGTCAAAAATTGCCACGTGGCCCAATTAAAAATCGCCACGTCATTAAATGAAGGACCCATCCCTATCGTTTGCTAAATGGTTTATAAATACCATCCGTCCATCTATCCGTTCAAAAAAAAACACTCCATCAGTTCTACCGTTAGTCGCGGGGGTATTTTTGTTAATAGAATTAACTTCGTGTGTTTTTTTGAACGGATAGATGGACGAAGTATATTTTTTTGAACGGATAGATGGACGGAGGGTATTTATAAACCATTTAGCAAACGATAGGGATAGTTTTGACCCTTTTCCGTAGATTTAAAAACCTTTGGTTGTGGCAGCGATAACTTGGTGAGAGGCGAGCTGGAGATGAAAAAAGTCATAAAAATAAATCCATCTATCCATTTCTAAGAGGAAGTTTTGTGAACACCCAATAGTTTAAGTATGAAACTCGCAAAGCAGTGATAGTTCACTAGAGTTTTAATCTATTCACTTAACATTATTTACGTGTATTGCCACTTGAAACTCTTTGGAGGAATTTTGGGAGCGTGGTATTCACGTAGCAAGTCATATTCCTCCAAGGGTATTTTAATATGAGTTCAAGGTAGTTTAGAGAGATTTTGTAAACATCCAATACTTTAGGTATGAAACTCACAAAACAATGAGGGGTCATTTGGTTACCGGGATAAATATAAGTATTAATTTTGGTAGAAATTTTGAAATTATAATCATCCCATATTTAGTTTCGGTTATTAGCTAATAATACTTGTTTAAATGTTATACTAATGATGGTATTAACCGCCCCTAATAGTTTAGGAGGGTTTTAACCTATTCGCTCTTCATATTTTTCGTATTTTTAATGAACATTGGACTTGTCAACATTAAATTAACATAAGGTTATAATTCTGATCTTCACAAACTGAAATTCTTTTGTGATCCTTTTCTCTGTTTCTTAAAGCTTTTGTTTCAGTTTTAGAATAAAACTCAAGCTTCCTTCTTAGAAGGAATCAATTGAAATCTGGAATTGAAACTTATCCCAGACTAAACTGTAGCCAAGATATTTGACAGGGCTTTATTACTGGCGTCCCACACCATAAGAGGGTTAGCACAGACCTAAGCAATGAACAAAGCACTATATACACATTCAAATCTTTCAATTTATTATTTGATAATAGTAGCGTCTGAGGCGGCTTGGCAAACCTAGATTATTCCACCAAGTACATGTGGTCTCCCTCCCACGAGTACAGTGTAACTCTACCAACCAAGGCTTGGACAGATACGAACAGATCATCTAGCTTTCAAAATCTTTCAAATTAATTTCCATTATATAAAAGGAGAAACGATTAAGGAGCAGAGTACGATAGATATAAATCAAACAAAATGAATGATACCACCTTATAAATTTGAGAAATTGGATCCTCCCTTTGCCAAGAGAATAAACTAAAGCGCTAAAGAAAGACGAGATAGAGTAACTGTATGATGCAGTACTCTACTGGCAAAAAACGCGAACTTGAACCAAACTTTACTATTATTTCTGGATGCTCCTCTCCAATTTAAGGTGATAGTAGCAATAACTTCAGTAATCTTTTATTTATCTACAAGTAACAGCTCTGGTTTTGAGCAACTATGAGGAACAGAATTGTGCATCACCGGCTTCCACGCGTTGCAGGAGGGAGAGGTTGAACAGCAGCTAGAGGGTTCACTTGGTACGAGAATGCAAGTTGCCAGAAGTCGACTAAAGCCTTCTTTGTAGATGAAGCTTGTCTCTTAAGAACACTAACAATAGCAAGACAGAAATAAAAAAAAACAGTGAGACAATAGGCCTGAATACCATGTTGTTGACGAGCAATTTATGTCTAACATAAGCCAAGTCCAAGCATGTACTAACCTAGCATTTGCAAACTTAAATTTGCCTGAAAAGATGGCAGAAAATACCGATACAAATGCAATATGCCCAATTGAACACCTCGCACGGCATTCCAGGAATCTCAACAATTTTGTTAGTGAGTTTTTGATTGATTTGGTAAACTAAAAGGCAGGTAGATGTGAGTTCTACTATGGTATCAGATTCTCATAGACCAACAGGTCTAAGTAGCACTGCTAGAGAGGCGTAATCACATCATGCTTGCACGTTTTTTGCTTGCTACTTATGTGCATATGGTGACAAAACCAGATGATTCTTAGAACTGATGTAAATAAAAGAGTTTAAACCATAAAAGCAAAGGTTCTCTACATGACCGCGTGCAATATGAAGAACAAGAATGACACAGCCAACCCCATAAACCAAGAAACGTCTCTCACATGCCAAACAATGTTTTCTAACTTCTAAATCTGATTCCATTTCGTGACAAGTTTGTCTCGAACATCCATTACATAAATGTTAACTCGTACATGTTTATATAGATAAACAACCTCTATGCATATGTCCTTATATACAGTTTCACCTAAGTACTAAATAATCAAATAAGCATACCCGTGCCTACTGTAAGTTGAATTTGACTTTAATCCAACATCAACAATGAGCTTTAGAAGACTTTGAGGTCGTTTAGTTGGGAAACAAGTTATCCCATGATTAACCATCCCGGGATTAGTTATCCCGCCCTCCCATAGGGATAAAAAAATACTACAATCTCAGGATATCTAATCCCAGAATTAGTTATACCACGATTTTATCCCAACCAAATATGGGATAAACTCATCTCAAATTTAATCTCGGGATTAATTATCCCTTATACCTCAAAGCAAACAAGCCCTAAGAATCAATTTTAGTTGTTTCAAGATAATGAAGGGAATTTGATATGACCACTAGATTAGTTATAATATTATGCAAGTTTAAGTGATAGGAGCAAAAGATCCTTCAATGCACAAGCCGGGCATTAGATTCGCTTTATCCTATAAAATGTCCATGAGTCATGAGAGAGATAGGTAGAGTATACACGATATACTGTGCTATCACATGAAGAAAATTGTAATATGATCAAGTGCTTCTTTATCTAGCAGAAAGCGAGACAGATTATATTACCTCCATAAAGAGGCTTGTTTTCTCCGAACCGCATAGTACACAAGTACTGCCAGAAAACCAAGAAAGATGCTTCCATTTGATAAGACCAAGCGACTGCTTCCAAACTTCAAAGTGACAGTACGGAACCACCAAAATGGAGTTCTCTGTCTCGTTAACTCCATAATTGCTTGTTTCGTGATCTCTCCCTTAGACTGGTCTTGGCGTTCCAAAAATTTTGCTGTTCCATTGCATGATTTTTCTTCAATCACGGAAGTGGAATCAGTTGGATATTCATCTACTTGGACCAGTAATGCAGAGGACTGTGAAGAACTGCCAAGCTTCAAAGTGTTCATGGAGTGCAACCGCCTCAAAAGATCCTGGAATACAGAGTAAGAATTAAGAAGTTACCAAGCTATAAGTTACTCAATTACAAACCAGCTAAACCAGCAATCTCATCAAGAGAGACAAGCAAAACACATCAAAGGTGACTCCGGCAGACTGTACATTGCACAACTGTTATAAGCATATATTTTGTCCTTTCTCCTTCGACAAAGACAAAACTCACAAAATTAGGGCCTATTAGACTATATACTCAACCATAAACCCCCAAGAAACTTCAACTCATAGTACTAACAACCTCAACAACAGATTTTTACGACAACAAAGTTTATTACAAGAATCACAAAGTGATTCCAAGTGATGCTCAAAGTGGAGTGGCGGTAGACACAAAAGAAACAAAGAATTTATATTTGATCATTGTTTACTAGAATGAAGCAAGAAAACTTATTATTTACCTGCCTCTTCTCCTCAGGTAGGGCAGCTTTGTCAACCCAAGAGATAGCAAAATCCAGATTTTCCAGAATCCTCCCTAAAAAAGTTATCACATAGAGCTCAACAATTTCCAGGTACTTATCAACTCCTAGGGAAATCTGATTGCTAAATTCTTCCGAGCAAGGTACGACAGCGTCCACACTTTCCAGAGTATAACACTTCCCATCAACATATCTCCACTTCCTAAGGAATTCCTCTAGAGTTTCTTGAACTTCAGAAGAAGGGACATCTGGTATCTGGATACACACCCTGGAAGGAAGTTTTGAGTCATTTCTATATCAAAGAGCGGAACTTTTCTAAACATGTTAAGAGAAAAATGGAAGTTATGAGGAGCAACCTTGCAATAATAACACGTCCCAGAACGAGAGGGATCGTGAATTCTTTTTCATTTACTTTGGATAGATGGGATATTGGGGAGTACATTATTTTAGGTTCAGGATCTCAAAACCAAAAGAAAAATGTGTGATCTCCATTTTTACAGGCATTCTTATACTTTGTGACATTCATACGAAATCCAATTATGGCAACTAATACGAAAAACATGAATGATAAGCAGCATAAAATTGAGAACAGTTTGGATTCTAACTCCTGATTGCCAAACTTTTTTTTTTTTTACAAGAAATCATCTCATCCGACCACAAAGTTGAAATGCATCAAATTCACACCTGACTGCCCAACCTTATTAAAAGGAAAAGAAATCATCTCACTCGACAACAAAGTTGAGAAATATCAAACTCACGAGGATGACCACCCATGCTAAAGGAAGAAGTGCAATGACTATGGAAATCGCATATCCAAGAAAAGATGTACCCAGTAAGGAAAACTTGGGCAGGAATAGCTGTGACTGAACCAAATAGCACTTTCAGCTGCTTCAGTATATCTACTGTCCTGTCAAACACAAAAACCATAGTTAGTGGAATTGAAGGACATTCGAAACATTTCTCTGCAGCAGGATTACCACATCGAGAAACAGTTCAAGATGAGATAGCAGTTCATGGGTCTGACTAGAGGTGGATCCAGGATTTGAAGTTACTGGGTTCGGAATTCTAGCCTTTGATGTTACTGGGTTCTAAAGTAAAAATTTGTACCTATTCAATGGATTTCTTAAGACAAATATACGGTTTGAACAAAAGCTACTGTGTTCAGCCGAACCCGTTACCGAAGCTCTAGCTCCACCACTGGGTCTGACTGATAATATTTGACATACTTTGGCCTTTCAAAAGTATATAGACATCAGAGCAACCCTATATCGGCATTTCATAGGTACTCATTCATCCAAGCAATAGCAGAATATAGAACTCAATGTCCATCTACTAAAACAAATTTCAATATAAACTCTGTGAATTAAAGTCAGCTGGAGAACCATAAATTCGTTTAGTTGACAGAGTTTGTAACAGCTAATGATGACGCAACTTCCAATTCTAAACATTTAATGCCCCAAGCTCGATGATGTCACATGCTCACATCCTAACTAACCCAACTAATTCATGTCGTCTTTGACCCTAAACTCAAGTCAAAGTTCTACTTAAAAATATTAAACAAGTCTTAATTATCCGATATTACACTAATAAAATAACAACAAGCAGCTGCTCGCAGGGATTTGCTCTAGTGGTAAGAGCGCACGCAGGTTGTGACGTGTGGATTAGGCACATGTCTCCATTTTGAACCTTGCCGCAGAAAAGCCTGTTATTTTAAGTGGTGACAAAAGCTTGGTAATTATGCGGAGAATGGTAGAGTGACGGGCTCCTTATCAGCATCGTTTCAAACCGTGCGCCACTGGCTCTCGGTTATTAAAAAAACAGCAACAACAGCTGATATAAGAATGGAAATGGCATAAACGAGTACCTTCCCAACTCTTTGTAGGACTGGACCAAAACCATGCCAGCTGATTCCAGCATATCACTTAATTCGCAATTGTCTTCAACAAATTCACTAGTTTTACCACTTCTCTCAACCAATCGCTCTATAATTGAGGAAGACAAAGATTCTGCTTCTTGGAACATACAACACATCATATATCTGCAAATTTTTAGAATTTTCTTTTAACTCAGCATGAGAATTGAAAAAAACAATTTTAACAGACACCCGAAATACCAAATTGCTGCTTAGTGAATTAAGAATAAATTTTTCTAGTGATAATATAATAAAAGAAGAGATTTTGCTCGATAATAAGCCAAAAAATAAAACAAAAAAAGAGAGATAAAGAATAGAAAAAGGTTACCTTTCTGAAAGTTCAATCTGTTCCCAAGCCGGAGAAGCTGCAGCGTCCATGGCCATCACTCTTTCTTCTCTTGGCTTAGATTCGGTGTGTTTGCAAATTGTTTGTGACACACACTACGAGAGAAACGAAATTTCCTGTCAGAGCAAATTGAAGGTGTTTTTATTTTAAAAAAAAAGTACTACGCAATTACTTTATTTTTAAATAAAGATAAGCAAAAACTGAACTAGATCTAAATTTGTGAAAGATAATGTTCTATTAACATAACTCATTTACTCTTTAATCATTAAATTTGTACAATTTTTAACTACAAATCAAATAAAATAGAACCCGTGTTTTTCATTTGAATAAATTTAAGTTTTTTCCTCAACATTTAAAAACTTATTATTTATTTTTATTGAAAAGTTAATCTATCTATATATGGTAAATTACTATTACAAATTATAAAAGTGAGAAGACTCCAAGTAAAACAATGATAAACCAACATATCCATATAAAGTTGATCGGTCTTTTGAAATCTCACTTTATACCCATTAATTTCAAACTATTTACCCTTGAATACCCAGGCCCAAACTATTTACTACTCCTACCCATGAATCCCAAACTATTTACCCGGTATTCTTGACAATGGGGTATCGTATTCTTGACAACAGAGCCTCTTTGTTATTATTGTTCTTGATTTCTTTTTCTAGGAAAAAGAAATCAATCATGGCTGTATATTTCAAGTATAAAGTGCTAAAGATTATGATTCAATTTCACTCTTGATAAATTTATTTCTGTTGGCAATTTGAAATTAAAAATATTTGAATCCAAGCGTTTTGGTAGGGGTAAAGATTTTGACCTTCTTATTACCAACGCTCAAACAAACGAAGATTATGTGGATCAATTTTGCTCCACTAACGAAAATGGCTAGTCTTAATTCTGCTCCACTTTTTCTTAATTGTTCTTTCCCTAGCTCTTGCTCTTGCTCTTGCCTTGGCCCTTGAATTTAAAATTTTTATTTTGAAGATTTCTTGTTTGATTCAAAGTGAGTGTTGTTAAATATTGCTTACAGTACCTTCTGGAAGTTCATACTAAAATTTGATAGCATTTGGAGCTGATTTGAGGTGATTGAGATCGAAATTTTCAGTTGAAAATCCAAGAAGAACACAGCTACAGTATACCGCTACAATATACAATATGTTGTAGGAGTATATAGCTATACTGCAACAGTATACTATTATAGTTTACAATATACTGCAACGGTATGTTGTAATAATCGAAGAAGAACACAGTTACCTAACAGTATACCGCTACAGTATACAATATACTATAGGAGTATATAGTTATACTGCAACAATATACTATTATAGTATACAATATATTGTTATAGTATACTGTAATAATATGCAATATAGTGATATACTATAATAGTATGCTGTAATAGTATACAATATACTATAATAGTATACTTATTACACGTAAATTCACTTGCCTTTTCCCTTTTAATTTGCTTTAAGCTTTTACCCAGCGTGAGGGGCAAATTGAAAACGCAAAATAAAACAAAATATTATAGTATGATATATAATGTAACAGTATACTCTTACATTTAGATCCTTTTAGAATTTTTTGAAATTTTTACTGACAACTGATATTATTTCAGTTTAATAATTGAATTTAATTTTTTTACTCTTTGCGTACAATTGTATACCCTGTTGGTATAGTTATATACTATACTGGTATTATATGTTAGTTAATATTTTTTGGTTTTATTAGTTATATTTAATTGGTACACAATTTAATTTTTCTTTAGTAATAGTATAAAAAAATAGTGAAACAGTAAATGAAATTAGATTATAAAGAGAAAAAAAAATATAAAAAAAGAAGTTAAATAAAATTAGAAAAGGAAAGAAGAAAAAAAATAAGAAGAAACCGAGAAAAATGAAAAGGAGAAAAGAAAAAAAAAGAAAAAAAGAAGCATAGAAATAAAAAAGAATTGGAGAATAAAGAAAAAAT
>NW_017670881.1:417481-420191 GCF_001879085.1 Nicotiana attenuata | reverse complement strand
GGGGGATGATTTATGATGTAGGAATGCGATCGGAACTGATTTTGGAGGTCCGGTGTAGAATTAGGCTTGAATTGGCGAAGTTAGTATTTTGGCGAATTCCGGTTGGTGGGTGAGATTTTGATCCGAGGGTCGGAATGGGATTCCGAGAGTTGCAGTATCTTCGTTAGGTGATTTTGGATGTGTGTGCAAAATTTCAGGTCATTCGGAGGTGTTTTGGTCGGGTTTTTGATGAAATGCGTATTTCGGAAGTTTTCAAGAAACTTAGGCTTGAATCCGATGTGATTTAATGGTTTTAGCGTTGTTTGATGTGTTTTGATGATTGGAACAAGTTTGAATGATGTTTTAGGATGGGTTAGCACTTTTGGTTGAGGTTCCGAGGGCCTCGGGTGAGTTTCGGATGGTCTATCGGGGAGTTTGAGACTTGGTGAAGCAGCAGAAAAATGCAGCAGCAGTTGCAGGTATTAAAGCTTCGCGATCGTGGGGGGGAGGGGGGGGGGAGGGGTCACCGACGTTCGCGTAGAGTGAATTTGGGTGGCCTGAGATTTGGTCTTCGCGTTCGCAGTTTCATGGTCGCGTTCGCGTAGTTCTGGGAGTGGAAGCATCGCGATCGCGATGGTGCTTTCGCGATCGCGTAGAAGGAAGTTGGGCCCCTGAGTATTAGTTCATCGCGTTCGCGACCTTGGGGACGCGTTCGCGTCGTTGAGGTTCCTGAAGGTTCGCGTTCGCGGGTTGGTCACCGCGTTCGCGAAGGGGTAATTTTGGTCAAGTGGGTTTTTTGGCAGTCGCGGACGCGGGGCATTGACCGCGTTCGCATAGAGTAAAGTGACCTGCACAGAAGGGTTTTTATTGAATATTTCATCCGCGAGTCTAACCATTTTTCCACCATTGTTGAGTATTTTGAGAGCTCATTGGGACAAATTGAAGAGGGATTCAAGGAGGATTGATTAGAGGTAAGTTCCTTGGCCTAAATAAATGAGATTATGATAGATTTGACATGGAAATTGGTTGAAATTCATCAAAAGGGGGTAAAGCTAGGGCTTGAGAATTGGTAATTTAAAAATGGAATTTGAAGGGTCAAATGGACTCCGATTTTGGTAAATTTGATATGTATAGACTCGTGGCGAGATGAGGAATCCATTGATGTGAATTTTCTGATATTTTCGAGAAGTGGGCCCGGGGCTCGGGTTTTGCTAGTTTCGAGATATTTGCTATTTTTCGATTGTTTTCGATTGGGTATTGTTCCCTTAGCATATTGTGATGTATTCGCTCTGATTTTTGTTAGATTCGACGCGCGTGGAGGCCGATTTGAGGGGCAAAGGCATCGCGAGCTAGAGATTTCACCGGTTCGAGGTGAGTAATGATTGTAAATGATATCCTGAGGGTTTGAAACCCCGGATTTGCACGCATGGTGCTATATTGAGGTGACTTGCACGCCGGATAGAGAGCGTGGGGTAGAGCACCGTTGGGGATTGTGACTTGGTCCGTCCCGGTTGTTGATTTTACCGCGTAATTGACTGTAACTTATTTGATATTTCATGATTTGGGCTGATTGCCGTATTTGGGCTTCCTGCCAATTATTTGAATCCTTCAGGGATTGATATCACCGTTTTCGCATTATTTTTGCATGTTATTTGATCTCGGTCCAAGGTTTTAAATATTGTTTCGCAAACTCAGCCATCTTTCTAAGATTTGAAAACTTAAACTATAATTTATTGACGTTTTGAGCTGAGAACTATTATTTTAACATTTCCCAAGTGGCTTATGTGCACTTCTGGACTGAGCATGGATCGGGTTGCACGCCGCAGCAGTGTTATATTGATTTTGAGGCTGAGAGCCTGGTTGATTACATTGATCTTGAGGTCGAGGGCCTGGATGGTTACTTTGATATTGAGGCCGAGAGCCTGGTTGATTCCACGAGATGGCTTGATATTGCGCTTGGGCTGTAGGAGCCCCTCCGGAGTCTGTACACACCCCCAGTGAGCGCCGTCGACGTTAAATATATGGATGGCTCGGGCTGCACGCCGCAGTGGGTACCGGAGTGTACCGTCATATGCATTGCATTGCACTCATGCATTTGTTCCTATTTGTCTTATTTGTCATGACATTTCAGCACTCTCATTTCATTGGCTTCCATGCTACTTCTTGCACTAGTTACCTGATATCCTGGTGCTATTTGTTGACGGAGTGTTGTGCCCGAGGGGCTGACTTTTGTGTTGGCTTGCACTACTTGTTTCGCATTCATTTGCTTGACTGTTGGAAAAAGGCATTTTTAAAAGAGGTTTTAAACTGACCCAGATATTTCTAAAGATTTCACAGTTTTCACTGTTTTCTCAAAGGGTTACACTGTCCTATATAGCATGATGGATTGCTTTACGTGATTTCTTGCTGCTCAGTTATTATTTACTTTTATTACTCACTGAGTTGGAGTACTCACTTTACTCCCTGCACCTCGCGTGCAGATGCAGGTATTGTTCACCCGGTAGCGGGTTTTGAGCTGGTTGAAGGTATTGCTATGTAGCTGAGCAGGGTGACCGCCGGCGTTCGCGGCACCGGAATTCTTCCTTTGGTTCTAAATTTTTATTCTGTATATTGTTGGCCCTGTAGTTGTATTTAGACTTCCCTAGATGCTCGTGACTTGTGACACCCTGGTCGGGCTGTGTTGGGTTGTAAACTTCGTTAATTAATGTCCTTAAGTCTTTTCTTTGCTATT
>NW_017670881.1:405767-414237 GCF_001879085.1 Nicotiana attenuata | reverse complement strand
TACGGGCACCGTATCGTACGGCTCCGGCAGGAGTTATAGTAGTGGAAGGAGCAGCTTCAGGCTTTCTTGGTAATGAGTTCGTTGGTAGGCTGATGTGGATACGTGTTTAGCTTGAGTGGGCTTGGTTGGCCCCGAATTGTATTGTTGAGGGATAGGTTGATTCGATCGTTATTGAGCTTGTTAGTGATCTGAGGAGAGCTATGAGTTGCTTTTCGGTGTTGTGAGACGTTATGATTTGTTAGTTATGGGCACATGTGGCGCGGTTCTATTGGGGATTCATAGTGAAAGTCAAGCGGGAAGAGTAATTGGGTGTTGCTCGGTAAATGGATAATTGGTTATGACCTATCGGGTTGCGTGGCGTATGTTATTTGTTTCACCGTGAGTGTAATGAATTGCTTTGGTTCCAGACATCAATTGTGCGTGGCTGTCGAAATTTGTGCATAGTGGCTTGGGGTGTTTCATGTGTAACGGTGTTTGGATGAGATCGCGCATTGTAGCGAGGCTACGTGGAGATATGACCTTTCGGGGTAGATTCAGGTGTTCTATGTCTATGATGCGAGACGGGGTCTCAGCCTTGTGTGGTGATGGTATGGTGAGCTTGAGGTACGGCTCTTTCGTTTGAGTCATTTTTCATGATTTGAGTATGTTCGGACCGTTTCTTATTGGTGCGCGTATTATGCAAGTTGTGGCTTAGGCCTGTATTGAGGTGTCATTTCACCAGAGTGGTGTGTTGGATTCGAGGTGATCGTTGGGGTCACTAATGAATACGAACGAATTTGATTTCAGCTTGTTGGAAGGATAATATCGAGGTTCGGCTCGGAATCCGCTGTGGTATTAGTCAAAAGGGAAGTGGCTTCATGAATGGTTGATCTGAGAAAATGGTTGCGGTTTATTGCGTGTTTCATTTATCGTTGAAAGTATATGAAAGTGTCGGAATAAGACCCTAGTTGATAAGAGGTTTTCTACCGGTATTCGGGTGTTGTGGGAAACTGCTGTGAATAGAGGTTATCGTTTCGAGTGTGTGGGTTATGTAGTATATCATATGATTGCACCTGAGGTTGCAGGTATGGATTATTACAGCTGGTTCGGGCTTATTCAGAGTATAGATGTAAGGTTCTGATCTTGTGTATGATTTCGGAAGGTGCAATGTGGTTCTATGGTTTATGGACTAGATGGATTGTGAAATTTCAGCTATGTTGTGTTATCGGACCTATGCGAGATAGGGTGACGTGGGATCATCCCCGGGTATATGCTTGGTAAGGTCATTCAGCTATTGGTTGGCTTCTAGGACAACTCTGGGTACGCTCGAGGATGAGTGTTTGTTTAAGTTGGGGAGGATGTGACGACCCGACCCGTCGTCTCATGAGTTACCGCCCCGTTTCCCCCATTTTATGCTTCTTCATGTTTCATTATCGGTATTTGGTGTGTTAGAGTTGATTTGGGTTGGTTTTGGTAGGAAATGAGGCACTTAGTCTCTTTAAGGAAGGTTTGGTTTGGAAAAGTCAACCGGATGTTGACTTATGAGTTCGAGGGCTCGAATATGATTTTCGGTGATTCGGTTAGCTTTGGGATTTGTGACTTAGGAGAGTGATCGAAAGTGATTTTGGAGGTCCGGTGTAGAATTAGGCTTGAATTGGCGAAGTTAGTATTTTGGCGATTTCCGGTTCGGAATGGAATTCCGATGAGATTTTGATCCGAGGGTCGGAATGGAATTCCGAGAGTTGCAGTAGCTTCGTTAGGTGATTTGGGATATGTGTGCAAAATTTCAGATGATTCGAAGGTGATTTGGTTGGGTTTTTGATCGAATGCGTGTTTCGGAAGTTTTGGAAGAACTTAGGCTTGAATTCGATGAGAATTGATAATTTTAGTGTTGTTGGATGTGTTTTTATGATTGGAACAAGTTTGAATAACGTTGTAGGATGCATTGGTATTTTTGGTTGAGGTCCCGGGGGCCTCGGGGTGAGTTCGGACGGTTAAACGGAGAGTTTTGGATTTTTGCATGTTGCTAAGTCTGCTGGTATCTGGTATTTTCGCACCTGCGGTTATGGGACCGCAGGTGCGGTCACGCAGAAGCGGAGGTGGAACTCGCAGAAGTGAAAAGGGACTTAGGCAGTTTCCGCAGAAGCTGAAGTGTGGACCGCAGAAGCGGTTCCGCTGGAACGAAATTGGAGCCGTTGAAGCGGCTGGGGATTTTAAAGAGGAAACCGCAGAAGCGGTGTAGTGACCGCAGAAGCGGTCCCGTATAAGCGGAAATGGGACCGCAGAAGCGAGATGACTGGGCAGATTTATTTAATTTCATCTTCGCAAATTTTTGAAGGGTTTCACATTTTTAACTCGGACTTAGAGAGTTTTTGGGCGATTTTGAAGAGGGTTTCAAGGGCTTTGATCAGGTATGAATTCTTGGACTTAAAACATGATTTTTTGGTGTAAATACATGGATTAGAGCTGGAAACTTAAGGAATTAAAGGCAAAAATGGTGCTTAGGGCTTGAACCTAAGAGAGCTTAAACTAGGGATTTGAGGGGTCAAATGGACTCCGATTCTTGTGATTTTGATATGTATAGACTCGTGGTGAGATAAGGAATCCGTTGGTGTTAAATTTCTGATTTTTGAGGAGTGGGCCCGGGGCTCGGGTTTTGCGAATTTCGGGATTTTTAATATTTTTCGATTGTTTTCGATTGGGTATTGTTCCTTTGGCATATTGTGACGTATTCGTTGTGGTTTTGGTCAGATTCGACGCGCGTGGAGGCCGATTTGAGGGGCAAAGGAGTCGCGAGCTAGAGATTTCGCCGGTTCGAGGTGAGTAATGATTGTAAATGATATTCTGAGGGTTTGAAACCCCGAATTGCACATCATAATGCTATGTTGAGGTGACTTGCACGACGGTTAACGGGCGTGGGGTAGAGCACCGTTGGGGATTATGACTTAGTCCATCCGGATTCATGATTTTACCACGTATTTGATTGAAATCAGTTTGCTATCATCATTATTTGGGCTGAATGCCATGTTTGGGCTTCGTGCCAACTATTTGAACTTCGGGGATTGTTGTTGATAATTCCTCACTGATTTAATTATATATATTTGAACTCAGTCATGTTATTTCCTACTATTTTCAAAACTCAGCCATGTTCACTCAGTTTTAATACTCAAATGATATTTAAATGATGTTTTGGGCTGAGAAACACTGTTTTGTTGTTGCCCGAGTGGCTTATGTGATTTTGTTGACTGAGTAAGGCCGAGGGCCTGTATTGTGAGGATACTTATGGATCGGGCTGTGCGCCGCAGCAGTGTTATACTGTTATTGATATGAGGCTGAGGGCCTAGTTTGATGCCACGAGATGGCTTGATATTGCACTTGGGCCGTAAGGGGCCCCTCCCGGAGTCTGCACACCCCTAGTGAGCGCCGTCGACGATAAATGGAGCGGGCTGCACGCCGCAGCGGTACCTATACTGTTTGATGTGTTTACCTTATTTCATTTGTCTGTCGTTATATGCTGTTTGTGCTTCTTCTTGCAATATTCACCTATTGTTCTGGTATTATCTGATACCAGTATGGTGCCGAGAGGCGGACTTCTGTGCTTATCTGCACTATTTGTTTTTGCATTCAATTGCATAACTGTTGAAAAAGTCATTTTCAAAAGAGGTTTTAAACTGAGCTAAGTTATTTCTAAAGGTTTTACAGCTTCACTGCTTTCTCTCAAAGGGCTTTTCACTGCTCCTATATAGCATGATGGTTTGCTTTTCGTGATTTCTTACTGCTCAGTTGTTATTTACCCTTATTACTCACTGAGTTAGAGTACTCACTTTACTCCTTGCACCTCGCGTGCAGATGCAGGTATTTGTTCACCCGGTAGCGGGTTTTGGCTGATCAGTGGCAGAGCTATAGGAGTAGCAAGGTGACTGCCTGCGTTCGCAGCACCATTTTTCTCTCTTTTGGTTCATTATTCCGGCTTTGTATATTTTAGGTCTTGTAGTTGTATTTATACTCTGATAGATGCTCGTGACTTGTGACACCCCGGTTTGGGCTGTTGTAACGACCCGACCCGTCGTTACGGGAGTTACCGCCCCGTTTTCCCCGTTTATGCTTCTATATGTTTCATTATATGTGTTTGGAAAATTTGAAGTAATTCGGATAGAGTTCGGTTGGAAATGAGACAATAAGTCTCTTTATGAGAAGGCTAGTTTGGAAAAGTCAACCGAATGTTTACTTATGGGTTAGAAGGCTCGGAATGGATTTCCGATGATTCGACTAGTTTCGGGGGATGATTTGTGACTTAGGAGCGCAATCGGAATTGAATTTGGAGGTCCGGTGTAGAATTAGGCTTGAATTGGCTGAGGTTGGATTTTGGCGAATTCCGGATGGTAGGTGAGATTTTGATCCGAGGGTCGGAATAGAATTCCGAGAGTTGCAGTAGCTCCGTTAGGTGATTTTGGATATGCGTGCAAAGTTTCAGATCATTCGGAGGTGTTTAGGTCGGGTTTTAGATCAAATGCAAGTTTCGGAAGTTTTAGTTTAACTTAGGCTTGAATCCGTGGTAATTCGATGATTTTGGTGTTTATGATAGTGTTTTTATGTTACGAGCAAGTTTGAATGAAGTAATAGAACATATCTGTGCATTTGGTTGAGGTCCCGAGGGCCTCGGGGTGAATTCGGGTGGTTAAACGAGAGTTTTGAGGTGTAATTGCAGGTCAGATTTTCTGTCATCTGGTGTTTCCGCTTCTGCGGAAATGGACCGCAGAAGCGGGTACTTGGTCGCAGAAGAGGGTCGTGGCCGGCTAGGGAAATTCCGCAGATGCGGAAGGTGGCTCGCACCAGCGGGTCCGCATAAGCGGACAATGTGCCGCAGGAGCGGTTTTGAAGGAACCGCAGAAGCGGACTTCGCGTCGCATAAGCGATGTCCGGGCTTCTAAGTGAAAACCGCTTAAGCGGAAATGTGGCCGCAGAAGCGGTCCCGCATAAGCGAAAGCGGGACGCAGAAGCGAAAATCGCTGGGCGACAGAAAGGGTTTTAAAATAATATTTCATCCGCGACCCTTTCATATTTTTCCTCCATTGTTGACGTTCTTAAGAGCTTTGAACAAGGAAATTCGAGGGTTTTGACTGAGAATCACTTGGAGGTAAGTTCCTTGGCCTAAATATTCGAATTTATGGTAGAAATTACATGTAAATTGTAGAAAATTCATCAAAAACGGGTCAAGCTAGGGCTTGGAAAGCTGTGATGTAAAAATGGAATTTGGAGGGTCAAACGAGCTCCGATTTTGGTAAACTTTATATGCACGGACTCGTGGCGAGACGAGGAATCTGTTGGTGTGATTTTCGGAATTTTTCAAGAAGTGGGCCCGGGGCTCGGGTTTTACCAACTTCGTGAATTTTAGTACTTTTCGAGTATTTTTGATTGGGTTATGTTTATTTAACCCATATTTATGTATTCGTTGTGATTTTGACTAGATTCGACGCGCGAGGAGGTTGATACGAAAGGAAAAGGCATTGCGGACCATTCTACGGCCGGTTAGAGGTGAGTAGTTGGTGTATATGATGGCCTGAGGGTTTGAAACCCCGGCTTATCACATTGTGACGCTATTGTAGGGCGTGACTCGCACCCCATGGCAGGTACGGGATTGGTTATGACTGGGATTGAGACTTAGTCCATCCCGAACAAGAATGTTTCTATATTGGCGACTGATACGCACCCTGTATTGAATATATGTGGGCTTATTGCCGTGTTTGGGGCCTTGTGCCGATCTGTAGCATCCTTAGAGGATGAATGTCATTGTGATAGCATGCTTTGTATAATCATTGATCTCAGTCCTGTGTTTAATCACTATTATGAAATTAATTGAATCTGTTACGTGACTCATATGCATATTGTGGACTGAGTATGGATCGGGCTGCACGCCGCAGCGAATGATATGATTATATTGCGCTTGGGCTGAAGGAACCCCTCCGGAGTCTGTACACACCCCCAGTGAGCGCCGTCGACGTTAAATGGATCGGGCTACGCACCGTAGCGGTCATGTGCATTGCATTGCATCCTTACATTATACTTGACTGATATACTTGAAGTTGTTTTGCTGTTAGTTCGTAATTAGGTGTTGGACTGTTAGTTTTAGCTTTACTTTGTGGCATTTCGTGGATTTCTTATCTTTAGACACTTTATATGCTTATTACTCATTGAGTTGGTAGTACTCACCCCCTACTCCCTGCACCTTCTGTGCAGATTCAGGTACTTCGGGAGCTTATGAGCTAGCCGCTAGTTTCTAGAGTTCCAGGAGTGGTCGAGGTAGCTGCTATGACATCCGCAGGACCCGACTCCTCTCTTATCCCTTTATTATTTTCGTACTTTAGAACATACTTATTTTGAGGATTCTTGACTCTGTATTAGTTAGAGGCTCTAGACTCATGACCCCAGGTCTTTGGGAGTTACAGTTTATGTCAGTATTTCGTATTGTTTTAATTGAGTATTTCAACTATGAGTATTAATATTTGATTTTAAGTATCTGATTAATTGGTTTTGAGCTTTGTGCTCGGGTTGAGAGAGTAAATGGTCGGGCTTTCCTAGCATTAGTGTTGGGAGCCATCACGACCGGGTTTGGGGTCGTGACAAGTTGGTATCAGAGCCTAGGTTACTAGGCCTCATGAGTCATGAGTCGGTTTAGTAGAGTCTCGTGGAACGATACGGGGACGCCTGTATTTCTCCACGAGAGGCTGCAGAACCTTTAGGAAAACTTCACTTTCTTGGAATTCTTCTCGTGCGTACTTGATTCAGCTTGAGATATACCTCTTGAAATTCCTTCCACACGTCAGTATGCGCACATGAGCGCTTAGTAGTATATGCGCCTTGATGGCTTGTGCTTCCCCGATCGAGGGGGGGCGAGATGTAATCTCCGTGAGTTAATGTTGGGCCAGTCTGGAGGACATGAGGCCGGACCTTTGCTTATGGCTTGAGCACCAAGGTGCTGATTTTGTGAGCTGTAGTTATGAACTTATATGTTCAGTATTGTCCCAAATTGTGGGAATGGCTGCTGGATAGCTACGTAATGAGTATGTTGGTACTGTGTAGTGTGTATGACAGTGGAAGGTATACAAAAACACGAACTAAAGGTAAAGCTAATGGGTAATTGGCTTATAAGGGGAAACTATTTGTTATACTAGTTAGACAAGTCTGGGAGCTAAGATCGCTTCTGTAAATGTATTATGACGAAATCTATGTCTAGGAGCACACCGTGAAGGTCGAAAACATTAAGGAGAGAACATGTTCCTACTCGGTTGAATATCCCAATAATGGAGGATCGAAAGGTATCTTCTATGTGTTATGATTCGAATAGGTGCAACCCATGCCCATGTATCGACTTTGATAATATAATAGATGTAGTATTGAGATTTATGTTGATATACATTGTGATGCTTGTCAAGTTGTGGCCATGTTGCTAGGATGGTTTTGGTGATTCTCTGGCAGGTGGATATGCCCAATTACAAGGGAAACTCTGCCGAAATTTTTTGGGACTTAGTGAAAATTTGGTCGCCTGGAGGGTAGGCTTAACTGTTATGTGAGTGAATGCAAGAAAATGCAGAAGAGTTAAAATTCCAGATGATTTGAGTTTCCACAAGCTTATGAAAGAGCGAGTTCAATCTCACTATGGTATTACGACAGCAATGGAGCATATGCGTTATGACTATAGTGTGTTGTGATATATGGCTTCGAGCCAAGTTGGGGAGCTTGCTAGTGGTTAGCGGATTGGTGGTTATGTACTATGTTAGTTCTGATTTGATGCATGCTGGTGAATCAGCTCTGGTCGTGGAGATTGGGCCGGGAATGGCACGAGTGAAGGGAAAATTTTGACAAAGATGTCATGAGCTCGAATGAGCAGGAAAGAAGTTTCGATTGTTAAGGTAAATTGGTATTGTCTTCAGCGTCACCTAAGATCGGTGTTTTGTAAGAATGGTTTTGCGTCCTGGCTAATGATTCTTGATCGCTCTTCAGCGTTAGTGCGACCGGTGGTTTGGAAGTACGCCCCAAATATTGTTGCGGTAGGTTGTGGGAGTGTGTCCCACTGGAAGATTATGTAAGTGTGGCATGTAGTCACTTGACTGATTAAAGATTTAAACCAAGTATCAAGCTTGTGATGGTGTCATTAAATTGAGGAATTCATGCCTGGAGGGCACTTGGCATATTGGGTTGTGAACTGGGAAGGATTACCCCGATTGTGATGGTTGTTCTTGTGTGTTATGTGAAAAAGGGAGTTATTATGGACCCTTGAAAGGTTGTCAAACTGGTTCATTGTGAGCAGAATCGGCTTGAAGTCGGTGAATGGACTTAATGTCAATAGTGGATCTATATCAGGCCAGATGTGTGCATTTTTGTAACGCGGTCCTCATGGAGGAGTAGTTAGGTTGATGCTTCATTGCCAGATATCTCGCATAGTGTTGCATTACGCCGTGTGATTTGTGAAATGACTCGAGAAATTGCTTAT
>NW_017670881.1:398731-405750 GCF_001879085.1 Nicotiana attenuata | reverse complement strand
TGCCGATCTGTAGCATCCTTAGAGGATGAATGTCATTGTGATAGCATGCTTTGTATAATCATTGATCTCAGTCCTATGTTTAATCACTGTTATGAAATGCTAAGTCACTTTTCCTGAAGTTAAATATCTAAAGTATATTCTCCTTAATAAATTGGAAATTGGGAAATTAATTGAATCTGTTACGTGACTCATATGCATGTTGTGGACTGAGTATGGATCGGGCTGCACGCCGCAGCGAATGATATGATTATATTGCGCTTGGGCTGAAGGAGCCCCTCCGGAGTCTGTACACACCCCCAGTGAGCGCCGTCGACGTTAAATGGATCGGGCTACGCGCCGTAGCGGTCATGTGCATTGCATTGCATCCTTACATTATACTTGACTGATATATTGAAGTTGTTTTACTGTTGGTTCGTAGTTAGGTGTTGGACTGTTAGTTTTAGCTTTACTTTGTGGCATTTCGTGGATTTCTTATCTTCAGACATTTTATATGCTTATTACTCACTGAGTTGGTAGTACTCACCCCCTACTCCCTGCACCTTGTGTGCAGATTCAGGTACTTCGGGAGCTTAGTTGAGCTAGCCGCTGGTTTCCAGAGTTCCAGGAGTGGTCGAGGTAGCTGCAATGACGTCCGCAGGACCCGACTCCTCTCTTATCCCTTTATTATTTTCGTACTTTAGAACATACTTATTTTGAGGATTCTTGACTCTGTATTAGTTAGAGGCTCTAGACTCATGACCCCGGATCTTTGGGAGTTACAGTTTATGTCAGTATTTCGTATTGTTTTAATTGAGTATTTCAACTATGAGTATTAATATTTGATTTTAAGTATCTGATTAATTGGTTTTGAGCTCTGTGCTCGGGTTGAGAGAGTAAATGGTCGGGCTTGCCTAGCATTAGTGTTGGGCGCCATCACGACCGGGTTTGGGGTCGTGACAGCTGTGTTGGGTTGTAATTTCGTTAATTAATATTAGTAAGTCATATTTTTGCTAATCATTTATGCTTAACTATTTTGAAAGAGACGAGTTGGGTTAGTTGGCTGGCCTTGTCCTCACGAGAGGCGCCATCACGACCAGTGCGGCGTTTGGGTCGTGACATAGTGCCATCATAGAGTTGTTACCTGGTTCATCATCTTCTCCAAATTCGCTTGATGAATCTCCCCATGGATCAAGAGCTTGTCTCACGACATCGTCAGCGACGTTTTTTCTATTGAAACGTCTATCAGGAATCGGGTTCCTTTTGGCTGCTTTATCAGAGTTGTTCTCGTACTGATTCTGCTTTAAGAGAGGGCAATCCTTGATGAAATATCCTGGCTTGCCAAATTTATGACAGAGGTCATAATTCTTTGGCTTGCTAGAATTTCCCCTTTTTGGAATGCCTCCATTCCAGCAAACCATCTTCTGGAATCTTCTTGTTAGGTATGCCATATCACCATCCTCACCACTTGAGTCATTGCTTTCTGTCCTGAGGACCAAGTTCTTCTCCCTCTTGGGCTCTCTTCTTTCATTGTGCTTCTTCTTCTTCTTCTTCTTCTTCTTCTTCTTCTTCTTCTTCTTCATTTCATATGTTTTTAGATTGCCAACAAGCTCATCAATAGTTAGATCCTGCAAGTCCTTCGCCTCTGTAATGGCGTTCACTTTGCTTTACCAAGAACTGGGCAGCACACTGAGGATTTTTCTAACCAGCTTGTTTCTTGGAATAGTTTCACCAAGGGAGTGAAGCTTATTAATGATGGAGGTGAACCGGGTATGCATTTCTTGGACAGATTCATCGTCTTGCAACCTGAAGAGCTCGTATTCAGTTGTGAGTATGTCGATTTTGGATTGCTTGACCTGTGTTGTTCCTTCGTGAGCTGTCTGAAGGGCTTCCCAGATTTCTTTGGCTGCATGACATGCTGATATCCTATTGTATTCATCAGGACCAACACCACATACCAGAATTTTCTTTGCACGTAAGTTCTTCTCTATGACCTTTCTATACGCACCATTGAATTCTTTCCTTGTCTTGGGAATGGCTACAGGTGGGTCGCCAAGGTTTTTGGTAGGGACAAAGGGTCCATTACATGTGACATCCCATAGCTCAGAATCTTCAGCCATGATGAAGTCATGCATTTTAGTTTTCCACCATCCATAATATTGTCCATTGAATCTAGGTGGTCTGTAAGTAGACTGGCCTTCTTCGATGTTTGGAGGAGCAGCCATGAGGATCCTTTCTAGGTGTTAACCTGATAGAAAGAAGCTGCTCTAATACCAATTGATAGAATATAAGGGTCCACCAAACTCTATAGAGAACCAGGTTCTCTATCAGATCCACTAGAACACACGCACAGCAGTAAGTAAATGACAGGAGGAATTTTACGTGAAAAATTTCTAGCTCAACGAGATTAAAAACCACGACCTACCCTTGTAGGATTTAAACTTGACTATTGAGTAACTTTTAAATTACAACCTATGCAACCTAGGAATTAACCTCTTAATCCCTCACTAAACTTGTAACACACCTATTACAAGCCACTTTGTAATACCTCTATTACAAAGACTTCGCAACTCGACTAACTCTAGCCAAGACTCAAACACAAAGGTTTAAGATTTACAAAGGTTTTCCTACACACTGCTTCTTAGTAAGCTAAGTAGGAATTATAGGTAAGCACATTAACAAAGTTACAACTTAACTAAGGACATACAACGACTCGATGTGGGAACTGGTCCGTAGTTGTTTTGTTCTTTGTTCTTGAAGCACTTGAAACTTGCTTGCTGGATAGTCACGTGAGTGAGCTTGTCAAATGTTCAAGTGAATATGTTTTACCTTCCTTGATTGTATATATACATGTGTGACATCACTTACAATGATGTAAGCAGTGTAGGTAAAAAGTCTTCCACAGAAAGTTAACTGTTGCACTGTTCCTGCACTGTAGCGTGTGCAAGCAGCAACTTTCCAGCTGGAGAGTTGACTTCGTACAGTCTACTCGGGAACTGGTAGGGACCTGTTCCCTCAGGTGTTCCTTCCACTCTGAAGAGTTGAATCATATCCCGCGCTGAATCCCAATCTGCCAACTTTAAAAAAATTAAGCCCAGGTGGCTTTAAAACTTCTAAAGCCTTATATGATAGGAATCTGATAATGCCCATACGTATTCTTTTAATGGTTTATAACATAGAAACCTAGTTTTTTCTTCTTTCTATACTCAGCCGCCACACATGAAGACTTATTCTTCAGATTTAGTTTTTTTTTTAATAAACTTAGAAAAATAAAAAATTGAAAGAACCCTTGTTCCTTATCGTTCACCTATTTTGTGGAAGAGAGAAACCTTTATTTCTTCTTCTTCTTCTCATTTTTCATAGCCATTGAAGCACTAAGCTCCAATCCCCCCTCTCTTCTTTTTTTTTTTTGAAAAAAAATTATACACATATATATAAATTTCAGAGAATAGAGAAAGGAGAAGCCATGGCTCTCTAACGTTCTTCCTCTCCATGGATTAAAATAAGGGAGTTTACTAGCCGTTTCTTAGAAGACCTCCACCAGCCGCGGCGGTGGATCTCAGGCGGCGATGGAAGCGGGTTTGCTGATTGAGAAAATTATTAAAAAAAAATTGATTTCCCTTTTTTGTGGTATTTTTGATCAGTTTCAGAAAAAAGGCTCTTCAATAAAATTTCAAATCATTGTTGAATATTGATATACAATTTCAATTACATACAAAAATTCATAAATCTTACTGAACACTGATTTTTTTAATCAGATTCTGAAAATCGATTTCAGATTAAATTTTAAAAAAAATCATTCAAAAGTTAAACTCATTAACTAGTTCCAATTGCACAGCAGATTATTCATTCAAAAAAATATATATACACATAGTTCTATATTTACACAGAGTAATAGAACTATTCTAATAATTTTTCGGACCAAAAAACCAACATATGGCTCTGATACCAATGAAGGAATGCGATAAGTCTAAACACATAGCGCGTAAATCGTAAAACGAGAACTTACTTGTTCTTCGTGAAGGGAAGCGAAAATCTGAAACGAACCGCGGCTGGAATCACTGGTCGGTGGTGATTGTCACGGTGTGTTGGAGGAACCCCTATTGCACAGTCTAAACCCTAGTCTGACTTGAGGAGAAGAGTAGGCGTAGGAAAATACTGTAGAGTGTCTTTTTTTTTTATTGTACATAGTAAGTGTATTTATATAGGGAATACTAGGGTTACAGTAATTACTAAAATTACTGTATTTTGCCCTAGTGGGCCCTAAGAGTACCCCTTATGGGTGGACTCTATTTCCTACATGAAGTTTCGACGAACAAGGTGGATGGGAAGATATGTTGTTAGATCCATATTTTCAAAATCTATATACTATATTAAAAGCATGAAGCATCTTAACGACCTCGTAAAATAGATTTCACATTAGATAAAGTTATAATTTAAGATAATTTCCTATATAAGTCTTTAAGATCAACTTAGTTTTTAAATTTCTCCTTATCAAACTAGATAAGAAGTACTTATACTTAAGAGTTCTAAAATCAATTAAAATTTTACCTTATTAATCAAACAATTTGTTTACGATCAATCACAAGATAACACCATTTTCTTAAAGTTAGATGTTCATGCTTTGAAGACCGTAAAATACTTTGTTAACTAACGCAAAAAGAACTTGCTGCAAGAACTAAGAGTTAGTTCACTTCTTCCTCGTGGTTTTTCAGACTCTTCACGATCTATTTGTTCCCGTTTTTTCATTAATCTCTCGCCTTTTATTTTTCTTCTTTTCTTCAATTGAAGTTTGGAGTGATATAAGAACTTGGCCAATTTTCAAATTCATTTTGACTAAACGATTCGTTAATTATCTTATTGCTAATTAGAGAATTCTTTTTCTTCAACAAATAAACGAGGAAATCCTTACAATCTTTGGTATTACCTCCAACTTTTGTTTGTTTTAGGATAAAACTTGTTTGGAATGATATACCCATTATGATATTAACAGTTTGTATTTGTATGTATAAATATCAAATTTTTATATGATTACATTGGGAAAGGGAGATTAAAATGATTAATAGAATTTGACATGAATATCTTTTAAAGGTCCATTTTTAAAGAAGAAATCCAATTTGTTAGCTGGAATGAAAATCCAAAATAATCAAATCACTTAATTTAAAATGAAACTCTAAGAGTGTAACAACCCGATCGGTCTTTTTACTTTCTAGATCCCCGTTCCCCTAAATAAGACTCACCGTATGTGCTTCTACCATTTTATGACTTGTGGAGATGATTAGTTCCAGATTTGGAAGGATTCGGGTTGAAGTCAGAACAACTTGGTTCCTTAGTTTGGCTTTAAGAGGCTAAGTTTGACTTTGGTCAATATTTTGAGTAAATGACCTTGGAACCGAGATTTGACGGTTCCAATAGGTTCGTATGATGATTTTGGACTTGGGCATATGTTCGGACGGGGTTTTGGATGACTCGGGAGCGTTTTGGTCGACCAAGGGTAGTTTCGAAATTTTGCATATATTGAGGGATAAATTGGTAAATCTACCACTTAGGTCATAGATACATCTTTGCATAATCCGTATCTTTCCCTTTCTATCAATATCTCTCTCTTTGAAGAAGCACTCCCTCAATCTCTCTCTCCATAAGCTAATATCTCTGGGTTTATATACTTCTTCATCTTAAGGTACTTCTTTTCTTTTTTATTGTTTTGTTATGTTTTTGTCGGCTTTCTTCTCTATCTCTGTTTCACAAGACATATCTAGCTTATAGTTTCCAAGGTACTTTTTTCCCCTTTAATTTTGTGTTAATTTTTATCAAACTATCAAAAAGGAATCTTTCTGATGTGGAAGATAGAACTTCACAAAAAAACTTAAATTATAGATTCTCCACTGTAACAATTCACGGAATAGCCCCCAATTCGTTTTAATCATTTGTATACCTAAGCCAATCAGATAATAAGAAAGGGCAACGATGCAGACAGAGAAGATAAATTTGGCTGAAATTGGTTACACTACAGGAACCAATCTTTCCTATATCGTGACAAAGAAACAAAAAATATTGAAGTAGACTATGCACATATGGTATTTGATGATATGGCTTGTCCATCTTATGTTAGTGTGTGCTTACTGATTCTTTTGAGCATTTTCTTTCACTATTCTGTTTCTTTTTTGATGAAGTTCTTTTTTTTATGAAGTTCTTTATTTACGCTTTTATTTGAAAGAGCAAGTCAGAGAAAAGAAGCGCTTAGATAATACCTTATCTCCAAATTTTCTACGTCGAATCTAAAAAATGATGAACTTTTTTTATTGAAACATTTTGTATATTTCCCTTTCATCGTTATTGTTATCTTTGAGACAAATGTTTTCATGTTATTTATTCGAAATTTCTTCGGTCTCTTTGAAAGTGTACGTGGAAGGTGATGCCTCCACTAATAGCTACCTCCTAAATGATGTTTGATAGGATGGAACAAGAGAAAGCTCCAAGGAAGACACCAAACCCAGCCTATGGTCGTTTGTTCACATAAACATAACAAGAGGAAGTTGGAAATATGAGTATCAAAGAGAGGTAACTGACAAAAAGACTATTTCAAGTAAGTCAGGATGTACTTTTAAAACAATTCTTTGTAGTTGAAAGTAAAAAGGGTACGATAATTTATTATGTTACACTGTTGCCATTTAGTAATTCTGATTGTGTATTAATGTGAAGCCTTTTTTTCCCGTTGTTAGATTGTGATGGTCCTATTGAAGTTTAGGTACATAGTATAAGATTTATTCAACAGTCTCCCCTTGCACAACAGGAAATCCTAAAAAGAATGTTAAGTAATGCAAAGGTCGTGGCTTTGGCCACCCTCGCTTCAGCTAATCGTCAAGACAAAGCCAAGTTGATTGCACATTTAATGAAATGAAAGAAGTGAAAGTTAGGATGCTTATGGTGTTGAATTATAATATTTAGGGTTAATTTGATGGACTAACGTTTTAGGATATCCATATGGAGAACATCAATTTGTCTTTGATGGTTCTGTTGGCACTTTCATCTGGAAGGCACTG